>NC_068283.1:46037899-46337899 GCF_025860055.1 Xyrauchen texanus
TAAGATGGTTTAACTTGGCTGCAGACCGTGGTGCGGCGAGGAGGCGCCTGACCAACCGGTCTAACCAGGCTGAGGCCGATGATTAGGCAATTTATATTTATGTGTTCATTTATTAAATAAAATGTTTTATTTCTTTCAAATTGTTTCAGTTTTCATTTAAATAGTCTGTCGCAGGCTACACATTGTTTTCCAATTCAGAGACCATGCCCTTTACAAATTCCATTGGCTTGTAGCCTATTTATAATCAGAGAACATCTCCTCTCGTAGCACTACTTACAATAGTCTTGCTATAGCAGTTAGAACGGTTTAAAAACAGCACTCACTGATGCACTTATTAGTGGTGCTTGCAAAGCATCACTATTGTAATCTCACATACTTATTATTAGTGGTGCTTGCAAAGCATCACTATTGTAATCTCACATACTTATTATTATACTTTTCATTTTTATTTTTATTTTTATTTTTATATCTCTTAACAAAACTTCGGCACCTAACTCGTCCCGCACCGTTTGGCGTAGACCCACGAATGAGGTGTCAAATCGAACGGCCTATTGAGGACACATGTGCTATGACTTTTATAAGCTGATCGGGGTACGGTATTTGCCCCAGGGGCAAAAAGCGGCCGAAAAATCCCATAGACTTAACATTGAGACAAACTTTGACGCGTCACAGCTCCAAGCGAGGATTTCAGTAGAAACGTGTGATTTGCCACATTTGAAGAGGCTGGCAGGCTCTGTAAGAGCATACCTCAATATGGGGTAAAAGTTGCACCCCTGGGGGCAGGAGCTGCCCAAAAATGCCCCAATTGACTTATAATGCTGTAGGACGGCCCATGAAATGAAAAGGCATAGGGATTTGTATTGAACATAGCTCTGGATCACAGTGTCATAGAGACGAGGGGTGGGCTCATTTTACTCAGACAACCAATCAGTCTCTCTGGATCATTGTGAAGCTATCAAGCCACGCCCTAGCAACCATTAAGACCACCTTAGCAACAAGTCCCATAGACTTCTATTGAAAAAGATCAAAGGGATATCTCCGGATAGAAGTGTCATAGAAACACAAGGGTGGTCTCGTTTGACTCGGGACAGCAAACAGCCAATCATGCATCACTTCAACACTTCCTTGCCCCTCCCTAGCAACCATTGTCGAGCACCTTAACAACCAAAATCCATAGAGGGATATCTTCCATTCTGAATGTCACAGAGGCATGGGAGTTGGTTTATATCATTCATACTGACAAGCAGCCTTTGGAGATTCATGATTGGCAGCTGCCAAGCCACTCCCTAGCAACTACACAGAGTACCCTAGCAACCGTTTAGCAGTAACTATATCTCTGCACCAGAAAATCAGAGAGACTTCTGGGTTGATTTATTTCAATCAGGATGGCAAGGACACTTGATAAGTATCACTATGTTAACTGCCTAGCAACCAGATGGGGTTACCCTAGCAACCGAGTAACAAATCACATATCTCTGCATCAGAAAAACGTAGAGACTTCCGGGTTCACTTATTTCAATCAGGATGGCAAGGACACTTCATTAGTATCACTATGGTAACTGCCTAGCAACCAGATGGGCTTACCCTAGCAACCGAGTAACAAATCACATATCTCTGCATCACAAAAACATAGAGACTTCCGGGTTGACTTATTTCAATCAGGATGGCAAGGACACTTCATTAGTATCACTATGTTAACTTCCTAGCAACCAGATGGGGTTACCCTAGCAACCGAGTAACAAATCACATATCTCTGCATCAGAAAAACGTAGAGACTTCCGGGTTGACTTATTTCAATCAGGATGGCAAGGACACTTCATTAGTATCACTATGGTAACTGCCTAGCAACCACATGAGCTTACCCTAGCAACCGAGTAACAAATCACATATCTCTGCATCAGAAAAACGTACAGACTTCCGGGTTGACTTATTTCAATCAGGATGGCAAGGACACTTGATTAGTATCACTATGATTACTGCCTAGCAACCAGATGGGGTTACCCTAGCAACCGAGTAACAAATCACATATCTCTGCACCAGAACATAGTACTGACTTCCGGGTTGATTTATTTCACTCAGGATGGCAAGGACACTTCATTACTATCACTATGGTAACTGCCTAGCAACCAGATGGGGTTACCCTAGCAACCGAGAAACAAATCACATATCTCGGCACCAGAAAAGAGTACAGACTTCCAGGTTGATTTATTTCAACCAGGATGGCAAGGACACTTCATTAGTATCAATATGGTAACTGCCTAGCAACCACATGGGGTTACCCTAGCAACCGAGTAACAAATCACATATCTCTGCATCAGAAAAACGTAGATACTTCTGGGTTGACTTATTTCAATCAGGATGGCAAGGACACTTGATTACTATCACTATGGTAACTGCCTAGCAACCAGATGGGGTTACCCTAGCAACCGAGTAACAAATCACATATCTCTGCACCACAAAATAGTACTGACTTCCGGGTTGATTTATTTCACTCAGGATCGCAAGGACACTTGATTACTATCACTATGGTAACTGCCTAGCAACCAGATGGGGTTACCCTAGCAACCGAGAAACAAATCACATATCTCGGCACCAGAAAAGAGTACAGACTTCCGGGTTGATTTATTTCACTCAGGATCGCAAGGACACTTGATTACTATCACTATGGTAACTGCCTAGCAACCAGATGGGGTTACCCTAGCAACCGAGAAACAAATCACATATCTCGGCACCAGAAAAGAGTACAGACTTCCGGGTTGATTTATTTCAACCAGGATGGCAAGGACACTTCATTAGTATCAATATGGTAACTGCCTAGCAACCAGATGGGGTTACCCTAGCAACCGAGTAACAAATCACATATCTCTGCACCAGAAAACACTACAGACTTCCGGGTTGACTTATTTCACTCAGGATGGAAAGGACCCATGTATTGTATTACCTTGGTAACTGCATAGCAACCACATGGGCTTACCCTAGCAACCGAGTAAAAAATCACATATTTCTGCACCAGAAAATCGTACAGACTTCTGGGCTGATTTATTTATGACCGTAATTTTTTTTCTTTTCAAGTTACAACATGCTGTTTGACGAGTTTTGCCACGGCAAGCACCACTCACATTTTCTTCAGGAAATGTACCTATCTAGTTATACTTTTTATTTTTATTTTTATTTTTATTTTTATATCTCTTAACAAAACTTCGGCACCTAACTCGTCCCGCACCGTTTGGCGTAGACCCACGAATGAGGTGTCAAATCGAACGGCCTATTGAGGACACATGTGCTATGACTTTTATAAGCGATCGGGGGTACGGTATTTGCCCCAGGGGCAAAAAAGCGGCCGAAAAATCCCATAGACTTAACATTGAGACAAACTTTGACGCGTCACAGCTCCAAGCGAGGATTTCGTAGAAACGTGTGATTTGCCACATTTGAAGAGGCTGGCAGGCTCTGTAAGAGCATACCTCAATATGGGGTAAAAGTTGCACCCCTGGGGGGCAGGAGCTGCCCAAAAATGCCCCAATTGACTTATAATGCTGTAGGACGGCCCATGAAATGAAAAGGCATAGGGATTTGTATTGAACATAGCTCTGGATCACAGTGTCATAGAGACGAGGGGGTGGGCTCATTTTACTCAGACAACCAATCAGTCTCTCTGGATCATTGTGAAGCTATCAAGCCACGCCCTAGCAACCATTAAGAGCACCTTAGCAACAAGTCCCATAGACTTCTATTGAAAAAGATCAAAGGGATATCTCCGGATAGAAGTGTCATAGAAACACAAGGGTGGTCTCGTTTGACTCGGGACAGCAAACAGCCAATCATGCATCACTTCAACACTTCCTTGCCCCTCCCTAGCAACCATTGTCGAGCACCTTAACAACCAAAATCCATAGAGGGATATCTTCCATTCTGAATGTCACAGAGGCATGGGAGTTGGTTTATATCATTCATACTGACAAGCAGCCTTTGGAGATTCATGATTGGCAGCTGCCAAGCCACTCCCTAGCAACTACACAGAGTACCCTAGCAACCGTTTAGCAGTAACTATATCTCTGCACCAGAAAATCAGAGAGACTTCTGGGTTGATTTATTTCAATCAGGATGGCAAGGAGACTTGATAAGTATCACTATGTTAACTGCCTAGCAACCAGATGGGGTTACCCTAGCAACCGAGTAACAAATCACATATCTCTGCATCAGAAAAACGTAGAGACTTCCGGGTTCACTTATTTCAATCAGGATGGCAAGGACACTTCATTAGTATCACTATGGTAACTGCCTAGCAACCAGATGGGCTTACCCTAGCAACCGAGTAACAAATCACATATCTCTGCATCACAAAAACATAGAGACTTCCGGGTTGACTTATTTCAATCAGGATGGCAAGGACACTTGATAAGTATCACTATGTTAACTTCCTAGCAACCAGATGGGGTTACCCTAGCAACCGAGTAACAAATCACATATCTCTGCATCAGAAAAACGTAGAGACTTCCGGGTTGACTTATTTCAATCAGGATGGCAAGGACACTTCATTAGTATCACTATGGTAACTGCCTAGCAACCACATGAGCTTACCCTAGCAACCGAGTAACAAATCACATATCTCTGCATCAGAAAAACGTACAGACTTCCGGGTTGACTTATTTCAATCAGGATGGCAAGGACACTTGATTAGTATCACTATGATTACTGCCTAGCAACCAGATGGGGTTACCCTAGCAACCGAGTAACAAATCACATATCTCTGCACCAGAACATAGTACTGACTTCCGGGTTGATTTATTTCACTCAGGATGGCAAGGACACTTCATTACTATCACTATGGTAACTGCCTAGCAACCAGATGGGGTTACCCTAGCAACCGAGAAACAAATCACATATCTCGGCACCAGAAAAGAGTACAGACTTCCAGGTTGATTTATTTCAACCAGGATGGCAAGGACACTTCATTAGTATCAATATGGTAACTGCCTAGCAACCACATGGGGTTACCCTAGCAACCGAGTAACAAATCACATATCTCTGCATCAGAAAAACGTAGATACTTCTGGGTTGACTTATTTCAATCAGGATGGCTAGGACACTTGATTACTATCACTATGGTAACTGCCTAGCAACCAGATGGGGTTACCCTAGCAACCGAGTAACAAATCACATATCTCTGCACCACAAAATAGTACTGACTTCCGGGTTGATTTATTTCACTCAGGATCGCAAGGACACTTGATTACTATCACTATGCTAACTGCCTAGCAACCAGATGGGGTTACCCTAGCAACCGAGAAACAAATCACATATCTCGGCACCAGAAAAGAGTACAGACTTCCGGGTTGATTTATTTCACTCAGGATCGCAAGGACACTTGATTACTATCACTATGGTAACTGCCTAGCAACCAGATGAGGTTACCCTAGCAACCGAGAAACAAATCACATATCTCGGCACCAGAAAAGAGTACAGACTTCCGGGTTGATTTATTTCAACCAGGATGGCAAGGACACTTCATTAGTATCAATATGGTAACTGCCTAGCAACCAGATGGGGTTACCCTAGCAACCGAGTAACAAATCACATATCTCTGCACCAGAAAACACTACAGACTTCCGGGTTGACTTATTTCACTCGGGATGGAAAGGACCCATGTATTGTATTACCTTGGTAACTGCATAGCAACCACATGGGCTTACCCTAGCAACCGAGTAAAAAATCACATATTTCTGCACCAGAAAATCGTACAGACTTCTGGGCTGATTTATTTATGACCGTAATTTTTTTTCTTTTCAAGTTACAACATGCTGTTTGACGAGTTTTGCCACGGCAAGCACCACTCACATTTTCTTCAGGAAATGTACCTATCTAGTTCTTATTGTACTCTACCTTTTTTTTTTTTTTTTATATAATTGTTGAGAGAATTGCCTTAAAAAGCAAACTGTGTAGGCTTTGGTTAAAATGCTTCAGCCAAATGTAACATGTATCACACCAAAACCCACAGACATGGTCAAGCCTCGGATTTCACAGCCTCTGACATCGTCAACAAGGCGCAGTGCAATCACGTTCACACACTGGATTCATTGCATGAATTTTGGATGAGTTATCAGGCAGTGTGGGTAAAAAAGTGGCATTGCAGACGGAATTTTATGAACGGGTCCAAAACGGACCCGGGCTGGATACGATGCTCATATGACCGTGTCCAAAACGGACCCGGAGCGGATATGCGGCTCATTCGCGGATCCAAAGCGAAGCCGGGGCGGATGTACCCATTTATGTACGGATACGCAAAGGGACCGCAGCGATGTTGGACCGGATCCGCGAGCCGCCACCGTGGCGTATCCGCCGCGGTGTGCAAGTGGACACAGTTTCGGATCCGCTTTCTTGATCCGTTCCGGAGTTCACTGTACCTCCGCGGCAGATGCGTTTCGTAGTCAGTTTGCTGTCTGGGTAGGCATATTCATATTTTCACGCTCTGTAGGCATATTCATATTTTGCCTTGCGTTTGTCGACCCCAGAGGATTAACTTTAGCCTAACCATAAATTGTGATTCAAATATATGATCACTCACCTCAAGAAACCGCTGCGGTGGTGGAGTCCATGCAGGAGGAGCAGCGTTTGGCACTGCGTCGCTTTTCAGCGCGAGCTGTTTGGAGAAGCCCATTTCCACCTCCATCGCGTTGGAGAAGCAATCCCGCGTAAAATGCAGTTTGCACACTCCTACAGCTCTAGGCGGGAACTCGCGGTCTTCCAGCCCAAGGACATGCAACCACTGGCGCCTAATTTCCAAGTCTGCTGGAAAGCTATACAGTCCAGCAGTGCTGTTGCAACCAGAAACACTACACCAACGTACCATCCTGACCACTGTACTAAATACAGATAATCTACGCTAACTTGAAGCTATCCTAACTGACGCAATACTATGCTACTAACTCTAACAATACTACACTAACAAATATGCTAATTAACTACCTAGGCTACAAGAAATAATCTAAATACTATTTATATACTAATAAACTATATAAATGCTATGCTAAATAGATGCTAAAAAAATCTATCTTGATCGTTTTCAATACTCGCAATTCCAACTCCTGACTCGCTACAGTGGTTTTGATGAAAAGAGATGGTTTTTATACTGCCATGGGCGTGGTAGCTCGTACCAAGGGCGTGGTGAGCTGGATCGTGCTTACGTCAGCTGTCACCGCTTACTTCACGAAGTACCGAAACAGCCAATAGGAAAATTCAACTGCAGTAGCCACCGTTCAACCTGAAGAGGGCAGCACTCAGACGTTTTTACACCATATATTGTAGAATTAAAACACTTTATACACAAATGTCAAAAAAATTACTTGAATCAATGACCAGTACTAATAAAGCCCCATTCTTACAGATCATTAACTAAAAAAAGTTGGTTTAGGGTTTAGTTACCCTTTAAGTGTTTGTATGTACTGCCCGTCTTCTATGTGTTTGAATTTTATTGTGAGTAAAAGTTTGCATTTAAAATTTTGACGATGACTCTTCTTCTGCCTGCACCACACTGTGACAGTATCCGCAGGGTCTTGATCCTTTAAATGGCAGCAAATTGGGTAAAATTGCAATTGTGTTGGCATTTGTAGATTTTTAATAGATTGGAGTCACATGTTAAAGTGCCAAAATGCACTCATTTCCCATTAGTGAACCAACTAGGGCCCACATAGGGAGCCCAACTGGGTTTGCCCATGTTGGACCTACTTAGTTGACCCAAGTGGGCCCCAGATAAGAAGCCCATTTTGAGCCCATGCCCACTCTGTACCCCTGTAGCCCATTTATAACCCATATGGGCCCCACATAAACGTGTTTGCTGGGTAGGTTTTTTCTGGTCAGTGGCGGAAGTGTTTTCTGGAACTGCAAAATAGCACTAGGGAATGTTTGCGCCGAAACACGCCTCCTTTTTGCGCCGACCCGCCCAGGGAGCGCAAGTTCATTTCCTAGTTTACCGACGTGCGTCTGTGGAGGGAAAATCCCGCTTTGCGCGGGTGCAAAATAGGAATGATACATGCGTCAGTGTACAAAGTCATTTGCGCCGGGTGCAAGATAGGGCCCCATGTCTTAATGTGCATTCACTTCAGCTGTCCATTTTAACAGCACTGCCATAGACACAGTTACACACAGAGCCTGCGGTGATGGATCTTCCACAGGCATTACCATTAAGTCCCAGAAATAGCCACAAAACAAGGGACAGAATCAGGGTGTATCAGTGGCAGTATCTTTCTAATGTACTCAAGCAATCCCATAAAGCAATTCAGTTTCCTGTTTGCACCTTTTTGATGCTGGACTGGTTCATCTTGAGAAACTCATAGCAGCTAACACAAATGTTTGTCAAAGATAATATAACATCTCTAAATCATGTTTTATAGTGATATTTTAGTCATCATGAATTATTCCAAGGTTTCCAAAATCGTTTCAGCGATGCATCATGATTGTTTCTCCAACATGAATCAGTTCTCAAAACATCCAGAATCTGTTGGAGAAAGACAGAGTGAGATGCTAGAAACATAAGCCTGTTAGTCGCCTGACATTTATCTCAATTTCCTCCTGTTTGTTTTGTCTCACATGTTGAATCTTCAGACAAAAAAGAAAGATTGGAGCACACGACTACAGCAGAGACAAGAGAGATTGACAGGGTAAGTGCTGTGTACAACGTAAAGACAGAACAGAAACAGAAGGTTGAAAAGGAAAGACATTTAGATTAAGTATAACTTGACTTGTCTTATAACTTACCGTATCACTTCTGTTATTTGTACCAACATGCAAAATGAAACATAACATCTTTTTAGGTTTAATGTTGAAATTGTTAATGTTTGTCACATTAGCTCAGCAATTCAAGTTTGTGAAATATTGTGTATATACAGTGATACATTATATACAGTACTATAGATGACCAAACATAGTACAATAAAACATGTTTGATCATCTAACAAGCATTAAGGTTTCTTGCCAACTGGAAAATCTAAAAAAACTCTAAAGATTGTGTAAAATTATTTCCATTATTTACATTTACATTTACATTTATATTTATGCATTTGGCAGACGCTTTTATCCAAAGCGACTTACAGTGCAGTTATTACAGGGACAATCCCCCCGGAGCAACCTGGAGTGAAGTGCCTTGCTCAAGGACACAATGGTGGTGGCTGTGGGTATCAAACCAGTGACCTTCTGATTACCATATTACCAGTTATGTGCTTAGACCACTACACCACCACCACTACTTTATTTAAAATCAGCAAAATAACAAAAGATGCCTGTGCCAAACAGCAGTCCAAGCTTCAAATAATATATCCAGAATGTCTGGAATAATCACATTTAAAATTAGTTTGCATTCAAAGATAGAAAAATTCTCACATAAATGTATACAGTAAATACCCTAACAGAGCAAAATATGTGCAAAAAGTACCAAGTGCATTAGCAAAATTTTCTCGGGATTACCCCCCAGTGCTTGATACCTGTAAGCAACACATCTGCAGTCATTTATAGTATTCAGCATTTACTGTAAATATTCTAATATTACACAACTAAGTTGTATGGGAGTATGCCCATCCGGTCTACATGTGTTTTGTGGATCTGGAGAAGGCGTATGACCGGGTCCCCGGGAGAGACTGTGGGAGGCGCTGTGGGAGTACGGGGTGGGGGGGTCCCTTCTTAGGGCGATCCAATCTCTGTACGTCCAAAGCGAGAGCTGTGTCCGGGTCCTCGGCACGAAGTCGAGTTCATTCCATGTGGGGGTTGGTCTTTGCCAGGGCTGCGCTTTGTCACCAATCCTGTTTGTGATATTCATGGACAGGATATTGTCGTGTTCTTTTTTGAGGAGACGAAGTCAAGTTTTCAAAGTAAAAATTTTTTTTATTAACAAGAAAGAATAAGTACAAAAATCATTCAGCCAGCTGGGGATCTAGTCTGCTTCACCCGTAAGCTCCGCTCAAAAAGACCCCGTTTCTCCTGTCTTCCCTTCTTTTCTACATTTCTGACCCAGGGTGTGTTCCTTTGTTCTCAGGTTTTTACTCTTTTGATTGGCTTATTTTTGCCGGGGCATCTCCAATAATCTAAGAGATAAGTTCCACTCTTTCCGTTGGTTTGTTTTTGCTGCAGTGGGATTACTAGTTTTGCCTCCCATTGGTTCATTCTTATCAGTTTTTTGCCTAAATAATTTACAATGTAGGTACTGTTTCAAGGTTCCCCTGCCTAAAGAATATCCAATGTATAAACTGTCTCTAGGTTCCCCTCATCTCCTGTGTCAGAAATGCAGCTGCAGTTTCCTTTTAGCATTTTTGGTTTTACATATAATTTCTAGTTAGTTACACACATCATTCATCATTTGTTAACAGGCATACTTTAAGATTAGTCACACACATATATACTGATTAAGATTGTAACACACAACAATATCGAGGCGTAGTCGGGGTGGGGAAGGTGTGTGGTTCGGTGGGCTGGGGATCTCATTGCTGCTTTTTGCAGATGATGTGGTCTTCATGTCATCATCGGTCCGTGACCTTCAGCTCTCACTGGATCGCTTGGCAGTCGAGTGTGAAGCGGCTGGGATGAGCATTAGCACCTCTAAATCTGAGGCCATGGTTCTCAGCAGGAAACTGATGGAGTGCGTACTCCAGGTAGGGAAGGAGGTATTGCCCCAAGTGAAGGAGTTCAAGTACCTCGGGGTCTTGTTCACGAGTGAGGGGACAATGAAGCGGGAGGTGTGAAGTTTGAAAGCGTAATATTTTAATATTATTAACTGTTTGACTGAATACAAAATACTGACTTGATTTAAATGTCTTTATTTCTTGGCTTGTGTAAGGATTAACAGTGTGCATCAAATATTGATGATGATATGTGGGTAATATCAGATATAATACAAGTTTATATTCATACTTAAAAATATTGATACTAATAACACTCTGTTTTCTATTTTCTATTCTATTTTACACAAATATTTGCTTTGTATAAAGTGTCTGCCAAATACATACATTTCAATAAATGTCTTGTTATATTATAATATTTGCGGTAAATGCTAAATACTATTAATTGTATTGCTTATTTATAGATGTGTTGTAAGATGTGTTGCTTACAGGTATCAAGCACTGATAAAGGGGGAAACTGAAACATTTTGCGAATGCATTTAGCAATTTTGCTCTTTCGTGCCTCTGCATTAATATATTTAAGTGAGTGTGAATGTATTTTTTTAAACTTAGCATTATTTATTTAAAGTCATAAGGCAATTATCACGAGGACATCCTCTATAAAACCTGAATAATGCAATATTTTACCTGTCTCAGTTTGAATGGACTAAAAAACAATCAGAGTGATTTTAATTATCCATATAAATTCAACAACTGTGAACAAAAAATATTTCTTAATGATTTTTTTACACAATCATGTAATGCATTTGTAATATTATTCACTGCAAACAGCGTTACATTGAACCTGTTTATCTCAGAGAATAAAAATGAAGAAATTTCAATATATGGTGGAAGATACAGTCAAAACAAAGGAACAGAAAAATATATTTCAAAAAATTCATATTGAAAGCAAGTATGAGCATAAACTGAGCGTTTCAGATATTCTTAGTTTAACAACACATTCATTATAGTGCCGTGAATCTTGTGCTGAGAAAGATCTGGTTCAGACTTTCATACAAAAACTACTGTTGATGGATTACAGAGCAAAATATATTAAAACTAAAGAGACAAAACACAAAGACAATGACTCGTCTGATGATGAAAGGGATTTTTGTGGTATATGTGGTATATTATAAGTATAATATATTCTATGTAATTGTGTGTTTTTCACAAATACACGGGTGTGCTTGACCCCGTAGATGCTGCTTGCATTCATACTAATATGATTACTATATCGGGTAAATATATATAAATTTGGGTAAATAAGGTCAAGAACGTTGTTTCTGTGCTGAAAAATAATGTTCAAGTGTATTATTATTATTAGGGCCCAAGCACAAAGTGCGTAGGACCCTATTGTTTTCGTTAGGATTATTAGGGCCCAAGCACAAAGTGCGTAGGACCCTATTGTTTTCGTTAGGATTATTATTATTATTATTATTATTATTATTATTATTATTATTATTATTTTTTTTTTTTACGACTTACGGGGCACTTTTGGGGCTCTTAACATGCTCAAAAACTCTTGAAACTTTGCACACGGGTCAGAACCTGCGGTCATTAGGGCCGGGCTGAAGCTGGTACCCGGGCGTGGCAGGGGGGCTCGACAGCGCCCCCTGGAACAGGGTCCGAAAACTTGGTCTATAACTCAAACACGCTTGCATGTAATAATATGAAACTCGGTACACATATAGATCTCATCGTTTCATATATCCTTCATACTTTTACTTTTTACCCCAGACCAACAGGAAACCGTCTATTTAGGGTTGTTTGAAAACGCACGCAATGGAATTTGGAATACTCCTCCCAGAGAATTCCACCAATCGCCACCAAACTCGGTCAGCATGATGTCAAGACATTGAGCATGAAAAGTTGCCGGCAGATTTTTGATATCTCTAACGGTTTGGCCGTGGCGAGGAAACGAAATGATGGCGAGAAACGAGAAACAGTCAGAGTGTTATAACTTCTGCATACATTAATTGATCTCGATGAAACTTCAGCGTGTGTTCGCTGTAAGAGGCCGATCGCATGGATGTGACTATTGTGAGTCAAAGTTATAGCGCCACCAACTGGCAGAAGGAAGTGTGTCACTTTCAAAATGCTTTAAAATCACCCACTTATTGTTACATTATTTACTTCAAACTTTATGTGTATAATGTAAACACCGGCAGATGTAGACGTGTGAAAGGATTATTGATATCTTAAATAGTGTTGTCGTGGCAGCTCTTCAAACTTGAATTTTCTTTTTGATGCCTGGTGCAGGGGCTCAGTAGCCCACCTTCAGACAAAAGTGGGGTATTGGTTTCATACTTTGACCTAGAGTCACAAAACTCAGGAATTATATTGTTCTCATCGAGCCAAACAACTTTCTAATTTACAGTCATTAGCTCTGACCAACAGGAAGTCAGATATTTTGGTTTGAATGTGGAACACATTTCAAATTAACTTTGAAGCTCCAAAAGCACATCAAAAGTAACATAAAAGAAGGGAGTGTGTTATAACTTTTGCATACATTAACTGATCTCGATGAAACTTCAGCAGTGTGTTTGCGGAAGAGGCCGGTCGCATGGATGTGACTACTGTGAGTCAAAGTTATAGCGCCACCAACTGGCAGAAGGAAGTGTGTCACTTTCAAAATGCTTTGAAATCACCCCCTTATGTCTCAATTGAACAAACAGTTGATAAAGAAATCGGGTATCAATATATTGAATTATGAATTATTGCAGTGATCAACTGTGATGTCCGGTTAAGATGAAAATAAACTATTACTCTGTCTAAGCAATTATCTTTCTGAAACACGCCACAAAAACTTACAGAAACGGATAACACAAACATGATTTTGGAAATATACACTTATCAGAATAGTTATATTAAACTTGTCTATTTCAGTTAAAGCCATTTCAGTTATAAAGCTGTCTCATATGTAATTTCTCCTTTAATTCTATAATATAACCACTAGATGGAGTTATAAGCCTATTTTCTGTATTCTCGTTGTTTTAACGTATGAAGAAGACTTGTGTACATGCTGTTGAGAACGCAGTAAAGTGTGACGCATATTTCGTTCTGTGAGTTTTATGAGTACTCCGAGTCTTTATTAAAACCAACACATGAAACATATGTCTAAAGGAAGTAGGGATGGGCTGATCGATCCGAACGTATCAAAACTTCCGAGAATGATGTTGATTTAGGGTTGTGTCTGACAACACGCGATCCATGAGGCGAGATTATTTTTGCTCGCATCTTCACGAAGGTTTGTCGGTTGTATACAATGTTTGCCTGTTTGAACATTCAAGCGATTTTACACTATTCAACTCACTCAACAAATGTGAAAACAACTCAAATACATGTTTGCGAGGAGATTGTGAGACACAGCGATCGAGCCGCGTCGTGTCTAACGCTCGCTAGAACGCCTGCTGCTTGCGTCTGAACGGACAATTTCATACAACAAAGTGTAAAAATACATGATATATTGGGGAGTCTGTTATGTCTCAAGTGAACAAACAGTTGAGAAAGAAATCTGGTATAATTATATTGAATTCTGGCATTTTTCCAGTCAACATATTGCTATGTTTTTCTCTCGAAACAGAGGAAAAACTTAAACAAAATACTGCGTTATTTGTGCCCATACAGATACATTTAATACATCATCACAAACTATGAAAGTCGTACTTTTATTTGTGTACACTTAAAATAACAACAAAACCTTGTGCTTTTATAAAATAAAGTAAACCGGCTGCGCTGTCTGTCTTCGCGTTAATCTTTCTGAAATACGTCACAAAATTCAAGTGAACAAAATCAGCCATTCACGCAGTCTGTATTTTATCATCTCACAATGAATACAAATGCAGCAAGCACAGCACAAAACGAAAATAATGATAGTTCTCAGTTCTCAAAAGATTAAACTGAACTGTGCCTGGAATATCGTATCATGCGATAAAAGCCTCTTAAAGAGACAGTAACAATTTAGCCTTCGCCCTGAACATAGACATTCCAAGTAATTGAAAAGTACAAATGGTATTATTTAAAGTTTTTTTTAATTTCTCTCTTACGTTGTAAAATGCCACGTTTTTGAATGGCATGTAAAATGTAAAAATAATCACTCAATCTCCATTTTTTGTCTCTGATCTGTTGCTATTTTTATGATTTAAAAATCAAAGCACTGACCATTTAAAGTGTGAGCTTGTACATTTTGAAATAGTTATAAACAGTCACAGCAATGCAGTGTTATTATGTGCCTAGATAGTCTTTCAAATAAAATGAGTTTACCCCAAAAATATATTTCTCCCATCATTTACTCACCCTCAGGCACGTGCACACATAGACATCAAAGGGGGCTTGAGCACCTGCCATTTTTCTTCCTTGAGAGAAAGTGCCCTTTTTTCTGGGGTGTTTTCTTAATTTTTTAATAAATAAATTAATATATATATTCCTGTTTATGCACAGCTTCCCTGTCAAACAAATGTATTTATTAAATAAAAAATCAAAACTTCAGGATCGGTAGATGAGATTTTGTCGATGCCCGCCTCCCTCCCTCCCTCCGCGTCGTGTACAGTGCATCGACTATACAGCTAATTAGCCAAAAGCAAATATAGTTAACTTGTGTCTTGCTAACATTCATGACTCATGAGCTACTAGCTAATGTAATAGGTTAGCTAAAGTCTAGCTAAGGCAATATATCATGGCCATACAGGCCAATATACTGTACTTATTGGAGACATTACAGGTGAATACAGTCACATTTGTGTGATGTACTTAGCATAATGATAAATAATCTTAAGATATTATATCGTATGCTATGTATTGTCAATACACCCATGTTAAACATGAAAATTTACTTCCAATGCATATCATAGGAACACATAAGCGTAAATTATAATTACATTGATAAACCTGTACAAAGACCTCCAGATAAATACTGGCCTTCTGGATTAACATGTTTAAGTGCTGAAAAAGATATTGACCTATGACATCCTATGACATTAAAAATTATTCTACATTTGAATTACCTCATAGATGTGACTATTGTGCTTCACGGTCATAGACCCTGTCCCAAATGGCACACTTCATATGAATTTTCAGTCTTGTGTACTTATTTCGTGTGTCCATTAACTCCATGAGACCGTAGGGTGTCTCATTTTTCATTTTAGGTATCGGAAGGGTGCTCACGCATACTTTGTGGTTGATATGTGCCCTCGATAGCACTTTTGCAGAGCTCCACACTGATGCGAGCTCTACAGCACACATCTTCTTCTCGACAGTCAAAGCGAGGTTACGTTATTGCCCATCGTGCACAGCAACCCTAAAGGCACAGGGGTGGCGGTGCCAACCGGCTTGAGCTCGCCATCGCTGCTCGCAGCTTTAATTATTATTATTATTATTATTATTTATTTTTTTACGACTTACGGGGCACTTTTGGGGCTCTTAACATGCTCAAAAACTCTTGAAACTTTGCACACGGGTCAGAACCTGCGGTCATTTGGGCCGGGCTGAAGCTGGTACCCGGGCGTGGCAGGGGGTTCGACAGCGCTCCTGGAACAGGGTCCGAAAACTTGGTCTATAACTCAAACACGCTTGCATGTAATAATATGAAACTCGGTACACATATAGATCTCATCGTTTCATATATCCTTCATACTTTTACTTTTTACCCCAGACCAACAGGAAACCGTCAATTTAGGGTTGTTTGAAAAACGCACGCAATGGAATTTGAAATACTCCTCCCAGAGAATTCCACCAATCGCCACCAAACTCTGTCAGCATGATGTCAAGACATTGAGCATGAAACATTGCCGGAAGATTTTTGATATCTCTAACGGTTTGGCCGTGGCGAGGAAACGAAATGATGGCGAGAAACGAGAAACAGTCAGAGTGTTATAACTTCTGCATACATTAATTGATCTCGATGAAACTTCAGCGGTGTGTTCGCTGTAAGAGGCCGATCGCATGGATGTGACTATTGTGAGTCAAAGTTATAGCGCCACCAACTGGCAGAAGGAAGTGTGTCACTTTCAAAATGCTTTAAAATCACCCACTTATTGTTACATTATTTACTTCAAACTTTATGTGTATAATGTAAACACACGGCAGATGTAGACGTGTGAAAGGATTATTGATATCTTACATAAAGCACAAAGTGCGTAGGACCCTATTGTTTTCGTTAGGATTATTATTATTAGGGCCCAAGCACAAAGTGCGTAGGACCCTATTGTTTTCGTTAGGATTATTATTATTATTATTATTATTATTATTATTATTATTTTTTTTACGACTTACGGGGCACTTTTGGGGCTCTTAACATGCTCAAAAACTCTTGAAACTTTGCACACGGGTCAGAACCTGCGGTCATTAGGGCCGGGCTGAAGCTGGTAACCGGGCGTGGCAGGGAGCTTGACAGCGCTCCTGGAACAGGGTCCAAAACTTGGTCTATAACTCAAACACGCTTGCATGTAATAATATGAAACTCGGTACACATATAGATCTCATCGTTTCATATATCCTTCATACTTTTACTTTTTACCCCAGACCAACAGGAAACCGTCTATTTAGGGTTGTTTGAAAAACGCACGCAATGGAATGTGGAATACTCCTCACAGAGAATTCCACCAATCGCCACCAAACTCGGTCAGCATGATGTCAAGACATTGAGCATGAAAAGTTGCCGGCAGATTTTTGATATCTCTAACGGTTTGGCCGTGGCGAGAAAACGATATGATGGCGAGAAACGAGAAACAGTCAGAGTGTTATAACTTCTGCATACATTAATTGATCTCGATGAAACTTCAGCGGTGTGTTCGCTGTAAGAGGCCGATCGCATGGATGTGACTATTGTGAGTCAAAGTTATAGCGCCACCAACTGGCAGAAGGAAGTGTGTCACTTTCAAAATGCTTTAAAATCACCCACTTATTGTTACATTATTTACTTCAAACTTTATGTGTATAATGTAAACACCCGGCAGATGTACACGTGTGAAAGGATTATTGATATCTTAAATAGTGTTGTCGTGGCAGCTCTTCAAACTTGAATTTTCTTTTTGATGCCTGGTGCAGGGGCTCAGTAGCCCACCTTCAGACAAAAGTGGGGTATTGGTTTCATACTTTGACCTAGAGTCACAAAACTCAGGAATTATATTGTTCTCATCGAGCCAAACAACTTTCTAATTTACAGTCATTAGCTCTGACCAACAGGAAGTCAGATATTTTGGTTTGAATGTGGAACACATTTCAAATTAACTTTGAAGCTCCAAAAAGCACATCAAAAGTAACATAAAAGAAGGGAGTGTGTTATAACTTTTGCATACATTAACTGATCTCGATGAAACTTCAGCAGTGTGTTTGCGGGAAGAGGCCGGTCGCATGGATGTGACTACTGTGAGTCAAAGTTATAGCGCCACCAACTGGCAGAAGGAAGTGTGTCACTTTCAAAATGCTTTGAAATCACCCCCTTATGTCTCAATTGAACAAACAGTTGATAAAGAAATCGGTATCAATATATTGAATTATGAATTATTGCAGTGATCAACTGTGATGTCCGGTTAAGATGAAAATAAACTATTACTCTGTCTAAGCAATTATCTTTCTGAAACACGTCACAAAAACTTACAGAAACGGATAACACAAACATGATTTTGGAAATATACACTTATCAGAATAGTTATATTAAACTTGTCTATTTCAGTTAAAGCCATTTCAGTTATAAAGCTGTCTCATATGTAATTTCTCCTTTAATTCTATAATATAACCACTAGATGGAGTTATAAGCCTATTTTCTGTATTCTCGTTGTTTTAACGTATGAAGAAGACTTGTGTACATGCTGTTGAGAACGCAGTAAAGTGTGACGCATATTTCGTTCTGTGAGATTTATGCACTCCGAGTCTTTATTAAAACCAACACATGAAACATATGTCTAAAGGAAGTAGGGATGGGCTGATCGATCCGAACGTATCAAAACTTCCGAGAATGATGTTGATTTAGGGTTGTGTCTGACAACACGCGATCCATGAGGCGAGATTATTTTTGCTCGCGATCTTCCACGGAAGGTTTGTCGGTTGTATACAATGTTTGCCTGTTTGAACATTCAAGCGATTTTACACTATTCAACTCACTCAACAAATGTGAAAACAACTCAAATACATGTTTGCGAGGAGATTGTGAGACACAGCGATCGAGCCGCGCGTGTCTAACGCTCGCTAGAACGCCTGCTGCTTAGCGCCTGAACGGACAATTTCATACAACAAAGTGTAAAAATACATGATATATTGGGGAGTCTGTTATGTCTCAAGTGAACAAACAGTTGAGAAAGAAATCTGGTATAATTATATTGAATTCTGGCATTTTTCCAGTCAACATATTGCTATGTTTTTCTCTCGAAACAGAGGAAAAACTTAAACAAAATACTGCGTTATTTGTGCCCATACAGATACATTTAATACATCATCACAAACTATGAAAGTCGTACTTTTATTTGTGTACACTTAAAATAACAACAAAACCTTGTGCTTTTATAAAATAAAGAAAGTAAACCGGCTGCGCTGTCTGTCTTCGCGTTAATCTTTCTGAAATACGTCACAAAATTCAAGTGAACAAAATCAGCCATTCACGCAGTCTGTATTTTATCATCTCACAATGAATACAAATGCAGCAAGCACAGCACAAAACGAAAATAATGATAGTTCTCAGTTCTCAAAAGATTAAACTGAACTGTGCCTGGAATATCGTATCATGCGATAAAAGCCTCTTAAAGAGACAGTAACAATTTAGCCTTCAGCCCTGAACATAGACATTCCAAGTAATTGAAAAGTACAAATGGTATTATTTAAAGTTTTTTTAATTTCTCTCTTACGTTGTAAAATGCCACGTTTTTGAATGGCATGTAAAATGTAAAAATAATCACTCAATCTCCATTTTTTTTCTCTGATCTGTTGCTATTTTTATGATTTAAAAATCAAAGCACTGACCATTTAAAGTGTGAGCTTGTACATTTTGAAATAGTTATAAACAGTCACAGCAATGCAGTGTTATTATGTGCCTAGATAGTCTTTCAAATAAAATGAGTTTACCCCAAAAATATATTTCTCCCATCATTTACTCACCCTCAGGCACGTGCACACATAGACATCAAAGGGGCTTGAGCACCTGCCATTTTTCTTCCTTGAGAGAAAGTGCCCTTTTTTCTGGGGTGTTTTCTTAATTTTTTAATAAATAAATTAATATATATATTCCTGTTTAGCACAGCTTCCCTGTCAAACAAATGTATTTATTAAATAAAAAATCAAAACTTCAGGTGGGTAGATGAGATTTTGTCGATGCCCGCCCTCCCTCCCTCCCTCCGCGTGCGTGTACAGTGCATCGACTATACAGCTAATTAGCCAAAAGCAAATATAGTTAACTTGTGTCTTGCTAACATTCATGACTCATGAGCTACTAGCTAATGTAATAGGTTAGCTAAAGTCTAGCTAAGGCAATATATCATGGCCATACAGGCCAATATACTGTACTTATTGGAGACATTACAGGTGAATACAGTCACATTTGTGTGATGTACTTAACATAATGATAAATAATCTTAAAATATTATATCGTATGCTATGTATTGTCAATACACCCATGTTAAACATGAAAATTTACTTCCAATGCATATCATAGGAACACATAAGCGTAAATTATAATTACATTGATAAACCTGTACAAAGACCTCCAGATAAATACTGGCCTTCTGGATTAACACGTTTAAGTGCTGAAAAAGATATTGACCTATGACATCCTATGACATTAAAAATTATTCTACATTTGAATTATCTCATAGATGTGACTATTGTGCTTCACGGTCATAGACCCTGTCCCAAATGGCACACTTCATATGAATTTTCAGTCTTGTGTACTTATTTCGTGTGTCCATTAACTCCATGAGACCGTGAGGGTGTCTCATTTTTCATTTTAGGTATCGGAAGGGTGCTCACGCATACTTTGTGGTTGATATGTGCCCTCGATCGCACTTTTGCAGAGCCCACACTGATGCGAGCTCTACAGCACACATCTTCTTCTCGACCGTCAAAGCGAGGTTACGTTATTGCCCATCGTGCACAGCAACCCTAAAGGCACAGGGTGGCGGTGCCACCGGCTTAGGCTCGTCATCGCTGCTCGCAGCTTTAATTATTATTATTATTATTATTATTTTTTTTTTACGACTTACGGGGCACTTTTGGGGCTCTTAACATGCTCAAAAACTCTTGAAACTTTGCACACGGGTCAGAACCTGCGGTCATTTGGGCCGGGCTGAAGCTGGTACCCGGCGTGGCAGGGGGCTCGACAGCGCCCCTGGAACAGGGTCCGAAAACTTGGTCTATAACTCAAACACGCTTGCATGTAATAATATGAAACTCGGTGCACATATAGATCTCATCGTTTCATATATCCTTCATACTTTTACTTTTTACCCCAGACCAACAGGAAACCGTCTATTTAGGGTTGTTTGAAAAACGCACGCAATGGAATTTGAAATACTCCTCCCAGAGAATTCCACCAATCGCCACCAAACTCGGTCAGCATGATGTCAAGACATTGAGCATGAAACGTTGCCGGAAGATTTTTGATATCTCTAACGGTTTGGCCGTGGCGAGGAAACGAAATGATGGCGAGAAACGAGAAACAGTCAGAGTGTTATAACTTCTGCATACATTAATTGATCTCGATGAAACTTCAGCGGTGTGTTCGCTGTAAGAGGCCGATCGCATGGATGTGACTATTGTGAGTCAAAGTTATAGCGCCACCAACTGGCAGAAGGAAGTGTGTCACTTTCAAAATGCTTTAAAATCACCCACTTATTGTTACACGATTTACTTCAAACTTTATGTGTATAATGTAAACACACGGCAGATGTAGACGTGTGAAAAGGATTATTGATATCTTACATACTGTGGCCGTGGCAGCTCTTCAAACTTGAATTTTCTTTTTTGATGCCTGGTGCAGGGGCTCAGTAGCGCCACCTTCAGACAAAAGTGGGGTATTGGTTTCATACTTTGACCTAGAGACACAAAACTCAGGAATTATATTGTTCTCATCGAGCCGAACAACTTTCTAATTTACAGTCATTAGCTCAGACCAACAGGAAGTCAGATATTTTGGTTTGAATGTGGAACACATTGCACAAGAACTTTAAAGCTCAAATAAGCACATAAATGCAGCTTAAACAGCAAGGAAGTGTGTTATAACTTCTGCATACATTACTTGATCTCGATGAAACTTCAGCAGTTTCTTCACTGGAAGAGGCCGATCGCATGGATGTGACTATTGTGAGTCAAAGTTATAGCGCCACCAACTGGCAGAAGGAAGTGTGTCACTTTCAAAATGCTTTGAAATCACCCCCTTATGTCTCAATTGAACAAACAGTTGATAAAGAAATCGGTATCAATATATTGAATTATGATTTATTGCAGTGATCAACTGTGATGTCCGGTTAAGATGAAAATAAACTATTGCTCTGTCTAAGCGATTATCTTTCTGAAACACGTCACAAAAACTTACAGAAACGGATAACACAAACATGATGTTGGAAATATACACTTATCAGAATAGTTATATTAAACTTGTCTATTTCAGTTAAAGCCATTTCAGTTATAAAGCTGTCTCATATGTAATTTCTCCTTTAATTCTATAATATAACCACTAGATGGAGGTCTAAGCACATTTTCTGTATTCTCGTTGTTTTAACGTAAGAAGAAGACTTGTACGTGTTGACTGTTGAGAACGGTGTTTGGAGTTTTTAAAAGACGCGGACCAGACGGAAAAACAAGACATACTGCATCATTGCGTTCAATATTTTAACGAGGGCCACTCGTACGCTGTACACGGTGTAAACATCAGCTTGAGGACTCTTAAAAATGTATATAGGTCTCAGTTCTGGATGGAGTTATTTGCAGACCTTAGAGATGCTGGATATTTCAACGGGAGTCGTGAGCGTCATTGCTTTGGTGATGTTACTCAGAAGGACTTGAATGAGTGTGTGAGCCTGTGTAACAGATTCGCCCTTCCAGAACAGCAGCTTGTCCAGTGGAGTGCCCAATGAACTCTATTACTTACCACACAGGTGAACCATTGGTGATAAACAGATCAAAGTATTAATATAACGTTATATTGTAAACCTGTGATAAAACATCGATGCTTGTGTTTTACATTTTTAAGAAAACAAAAAAAATGGCAGCAAACAGCCGCTTTTATAATTATTGTTTTGCGATCTTTGCGATTGTTTTTCTTTCTGATTAATTTTCTGATAAAACTACCTTTTGTTGTTGAAATGACGTCGTTCCAACGGGAGCACGAAGTGGAGGGTAAACCCCCGATTACAAGATCCTTTATGCCTTATTTCGTTGTTTGACTGACACTGCTCGGTAGCTCCGAGCTAATGCAGTCGCCTCTCATGCCGGAGACCGCGGTTCGAGCCCTGTTCAGAGCATAATTTTCTTGTTTATCAGGTGTTGTTTTTGCTAAGGATAACCAATAAGCATTAATATAAAATGTATGTGTGACTTGTTTTGTGATATTAGTTTGTAGGAAATATACACTTTTATTTGATTAAAGAGCAACATGCAGGTTGAATTTATAACTGAATTAATACTTTATATTGTCTGCAGAGGTCTTTTAAAAACACATATGTAGAAATTACTAATGAAATCTCATTTGATGTAGAGATTTTGATGAAAATGTGCTAGGCTCTGGAATACGCCTTTCCCGCTATAGCAACGCGTCATATGACGTAGGGCGAGGCAAATAAAAGAGCTCGCGGTCAGCTCTCATTGTTGGGTGTTGATGTAGTTAGAGCAGTAGTGAGAGACAGAAAGTTTTAGATTGAGTTTTAGAGAAGCCATAATGGTAAATTATTGTGTTTGTGCTGGTTGCACGAATTCCAGCCTGTCAGGACATCGTGTCCATCATTTTCCTTCTAGGAAAAACAAGGCTTTTCGGTCTTGGGTGCGTTTTGTGCAGGTGAAGAGAGCAGACTTCACTGCCGCGTCTGTTACCACACACTCGGTCGTTTGTGGCGCACATTTCACTCCGGAGAATTATCGACCTGGAGATTTGTTGGAGTGTCGGATGGGATTTCGGAGTAAGGACCACGTGAGGCTGATTACTGATGCTGTTCCCTCGGTGCACTCGATGGAATCAAGTCCACCGTCAAAGTGTACACCGGATTTTGGCGCGGGCTGGACTGGAGGACGAAGTGCTAACGTTAGCAGACGTTCTGTGCAACGAAAACGAGGACTTAGCAGAGTAAGTCTTACTTTTAATTATTTTAACTCTTAATTTGTGTAATTTCGTAATAATAATAGTATAATATTTTTTTATAATATATTTTTTATAATATTTAATATTTATTTAGTATAATAATACAGAGAGAGGGAGAGAGACTGCGCTTTAGGACAGGTTGTCGTAACGTAATTGTCTGCCTTCTGAAATGAATTTAGTAGTTTGCACAATGCTATAGCTATTGGCAGGAAGCTAGCCCAACTTTCCCGTTTCCCCCGCATTTCAATTCAAACTGTTCTCCCGCCGCCCTCCGTCTGATTTTGTATCCCCGTAGGCTAACGTTATACTCTCCAGTAAATTGCAAAACCACACCGGAGAACTCTGTTTCTTCATTCGTATCCATTGTAACCTGAGCTTGAACTTGACCAGACTCCCTCGGCCATCGTCACTTCCGGTTAGTGCTTTATAGACGCGGAAGTTATTTTATCACAATTTATCTCAAAATATCGTTAATGGCTAAATATATATTACTCCAGTTCAGAAAATCTAGTTGTTTTATCATCAACATACACTATGCTATATAGGGGTGTCCAACCTGCATGTTGCTCTTTAAATGGTTTTGTAGAGTGTAGCTAAGTTGAGCAGCAGCAGCTGTGCCAGGATCAGGCATGGAAACTGGTAACTATTAAAAAATCACTTTACTTTAGAGAAAGTTAAAAGTGAAACATTGTTTATCTCAATGATCCTAATGAAAGGATTTTGACAGATGAATTATTCTCATAGAGATGATGAGAATTATATACAGTTCGATGCCATAGTGTGTCAATGAACTTAGACTAAAGTCATTCATGTATTGCTTTAACTTAGGATCTTATACATCATTTTGACTATTTATGTCAAAAAATATAAATTATTTATATTCAATATTTTTTTTACCTCACTTTACTCACTATAATATAACTCTTTTGTGATGACTTTATGTTAATGTACATGATAGATCTAAGGGCAATCCCACTGATCTGCTCTTCCCAATACATTTTCTTCAATGGTATTGGTCTATAATTTGACATATGTAGCACTTGATGAATTAGTTGTTTGAAGCTGATTAGCAATAAGTTATGTGCTGTATCTGTTCTTTTGCATCACAGATGATTCAGGGAGGAGAGAGGATGTTGAGGATAGTACTAGAGTGGTAGATTTAGGAACTGTAGAAACAGGCCCAGCCAGAGCAAAACTCAAAGAATACCCTCTCACCAGCTCTGGACTACAGAGAAGTGGTTGCTAGTGTGAAAATAAAATTGTCTGGGCTAAGCCCCGGATGTCCTTCAATGCTGGAAACGCCTCTGCATCTGATGATAAATTACAATTTAAAAGTGGATTGTTTTGTGCATATTTTTCCATCGCTAGCAGATGAGTGAGGTCTGACACAACACAAATCCAGTTCAAGCCCTATAGTCTAATAGGGGCCCTGTGCCTATCTCTGGGTTCCTGGCTTAGAGAAAGATATGCACTAAAACAGATTGTGTGTAGTATAGCTTAATTTTGCGCCGATTTTTTCAATTGTTTATGTTGCCCCCCCAAACAAGCCAAATGCCCCCCCAAACATGATATCCTGGTAACCCCTCTGCTGGGTATACCTTTGGCGTCATTTTTCAACGTGCAGGGTAGTCCGATAGACTTCTATATATCTCTGAACCGGAGCCTGTAGCGTTGAAATTTGACGTCTTGGGTAAGCTCACCGCAATGGTCTGCTGCTGAATGGGTCGAGACTGCAATAAATAAAAATAAAAGGAATAGGCTACAATAAATGATCTATGGCAGGGCTAGTATAATGGTGGCCCCCAGATCATCTTTATCTGGCCCTCCAACAGTTTTTTTTATGTTTAAAAACCCTCACAATCTGATATCAAAGTGCCCTCTCAGCAAAGGTTTAGCGCGTTCATAGGCAACCGCATTCATCGGTGAGTTTAACAACGCTCATTGTGGCGTACAACCCCATTCATTGGTGAGTTTAACAACGCTCAACTGCAGGTAAAGCGGCGTTCAGAGGTGAGTTTAACCAAAACAACGCTAAACTGCATGTGGCTAATGTTTACACTCAGGGTACATTACGGCATGTTTTCCATAACGTTACGACGTTCTCAATATAATTCATAATCCCACGTTTATAATGAACAACGCGTTATGTTATTGTGTTATTAAAAACTGTGTACGCAGGTGTTACAGTTAACATGGTAACACTAAGTTACACCTGGTTTACTTGTATGTTACTGATTAAGAAGTAATGTCAAAAAACAGTTATAACTGCATGAAGATGAATGGTAACACAATACTGGCAAAATACTGTTTACATCTTGCAAATGCATATGATTCAAGACTAGAATTCCCCAGAACGGAGGGGCGGGGTGACCAAACCTCATTATCATTTAAAGTCATATGCACTGAAACGGCGTGCTGAAAACGGAGCTGTTTTTGAGCAGTTAAAATTAGTGTTTTCTTAAAATACTAATGAGAATTTTTAATAAAAGTATATTACAAAGTTTTCATTTAGACCCTAAAGATTCATATTAACTTGTACAAAAATGGCATTATATGACCCCTTTAAGGTTACAAATACACACACACACACACACTCCATCATTGCAATCTTGACATTGCAGCCTGTTCATTATAGCCGCAATAAAATATAATAATAAAATAGGAAACCTACCATATAAAAATTACTCTGTTTAAATAGTCAGTAGTACAATTCAGTATCATTCACAGTAAGCACCGCTCCACTGTGATGTTTCCAAGCATATTTTTACGCATGTAAAGAGGATGATTTTCTACGTCGGTATTGGAGCGTGAGTAAAGTACAAAGCCTATAATAACTGGCAGAAGGCAGTAAGAGAAACAGGAAGTCTGTTATAACTTCTGCATACATTAATTGATCTCGACGAAACTTCAGCAGTGTGTTCGCTGTAAGAGGCCGATCGCATGGATGTTGCTATTGTGAGTCAGTTATAGCGCCACCAACTGGCAGAAGGAAGTGTGTCACTTTCAAAATGCTTTTAAATCACCCCCTTATGTCTCAAGTGAACAAACAGACCAACAGAAAGTCAGATATTTTGGTTTGAATGTGGATTTCTTGGAATTTGCACACATCTTCTCGACGGTCGAAGCGAGCTTACGTTATTGCCCGTCGTGCGCGGCGACCCTAAAGGCCCGGGGGTGGCGGTGCCACCGGCTTGGGCCCGTCATCGCTGCTCGCAGCTTTAATTATTAGGGCCCAAGCACAAAGTGCGTAGGACCCTATTGTTTTCGTTAGGATTATTATTATTATTAGGGCCCAAGCACAAAGTGCGTAGGACCCTATTGTTTTCGTTAGGATTATTATTAGGGCCCAAGCACAAAGTGCGTAGGACCCTATTGTTTTTGTTAGGATTATTATTAGTGGTGCTTGCAAAGCATCACTATTGTAATCTCACATACTTATTATTAGTGGTGCTTGCAAAGCATCACTATTGTAATCTCACATACTTATTATTAGTGGTGCTTGCAAAGCATCACTATTGTAATCTCACATACTTATTATTATACTTTTTATTTTTATTTTTATTTTTATATCTCTTAACAAAACTTCGACACCTAACTCGTCCCGCACCGTTTGACGTAGACCCACGAATGAGGTGTCAAATCGAACGGCCTATTGAGGACACGTGTGCTATGACTTTTATAAGCGATCGGGTACGGTATTTGCCCCAGGGGCAAAAAAGCGCCGAAAAATCCCATAGACTTAACATTGAGACAAACTTTGACGCGTCACAGCTCCAAGCTGAGGATTTCAGTAGAAACGTGTCATTTGCCACATTTGAAGAGGCTGGCAGGCTCTGTAAGAGCATACCTCAATATGGGGTAAAAGTTGCACCCCTGGGGGCAGGAGCTGCCCAAAAATGCCCCAATTGACTTATAATGGTGTAGGACGGCCCATGAAATGAAAAGGCATAGGGATTTGTATTGAACATAGCTCTGGATCACAGTGTCATAGAGACGAGGGGGTGGGCTCATTTTACTCAGACGACCAATCAGTCTCTCAGGATCATTGTGAAGCTATCAAGCCACGCCCTAGCAACCATTAAGAGCACCTTAGCAACAAGTCCCATAGACTTCTATTGAAACAGATCAAAGGGATATCTCCGGATAGAAGTGTCATAGAAACACAAGGGTGGTCTCGTTTGACTCGGGACAGCAAACAGCCAATCATGCATCAAATCAACACTTCCTAGCCCCTCCCTAGCAACCATTGTCGAGCACCTTAACAACCAAAATCCATACAGGGATATCTTCCATTCTGAATGTCACAGAGGCATGGGAGTTGGTTTATATCATTCATACTGACAAGCAGCCTTTGGAGATTCATGATTGGCAGCTGCCAAGCCACTCCCTAGCAACTACACATAGTACCCTAGCAACCGTTTAGCAGTAACTATATCTCTGCACCAGAAAATCAGAGAGACTTCTGGGTTGATTTATTTCAATCAGGATGGCAAGGACACTTGATTAGTATCACTATGGTAACTGCCTAGCAACCAGATGGGGTTACCCTAGCAACCGAGTAACAAATCACATATCTCTGCATCAGAAAACGTAGAGACTTCCGGGTTGACTTAATTCAATCAGGATGGCAAGGAGACTTGATTAGTATCACTATGGTAACTGCCTAGCAACCAGATGGGGTTACCCTAGCAACCGAGTAACAAATCACATATCTCTGCATCAGAAAAACATAGAGACTTCCGGGTTGACTTATTCCAATCAGGATGGCAAGGAGACTTGATTAGTATCACTATGGTAACTGCCTAGCAACCAGATGGGGTTACCCTAGCAACCGAGTAACAAATCACATATCTCTGCATCAGAAAAACGTAGAGACTTCCGGGTTGACTTATTTCAATCAGGATGGCAAGGAGACTTGATTAGTATCACTATGATAACTGCCTAGCAACCAGATGGGGTTACCCTAGCAACCGAGTAACAAATCACATATCTCTGCATCAGAAAAACATAGAGACTTCCGGGTTGACTTATTTCAATCAGGATGGCAAGGACACTTGATTAGTATCACTATGGTAACTGCCTAGCAACCAGATGGGGTTACCCTAGCAACCGAGTAACAAATCACATATCTCTGCATCAGAAAAACATAGAGACTTCCGGGTTGACTTATTTCAATCAGGATGGCAAGGACACTTGATTAGTATCACTATGCTAACTGCCTAGCAACCAGATGGGGTTACCCTAGCAACCGAGTAACAAATCACATATCTCTGCACCAGAAAACACTACAGACTTCCGGGTTGACTTATTTCACTCAGGATGGAAAGGAGCCATGTATTGTATTACCTTGGTAACTGCTTAGCAACCACACGGGCTTTCCCTAGCAACCGAGTAACAAATCACATATTTCTGCACCAGAAAATCGTACAGACTTCTGGGTTGATTTATTTATGACCATAATTTTTGTTCTTTTCCAGTTACAACATGCTGTTTGACGAGTTTTGCCACGGCAAGCACCACTCACATTTTCTTCAGGAAATGTACCTATCTAGTTATACTTTTCATTTTTATCTTTATTTTTATTTTTATTTTTATATCTCTTAACAAAACTTCGGCACCTAACTCGTCCCGCACCGTTTGGCGTAGACCCACGAATGAGGTGTCAAATCGAACGGCCTATTGAGGACACATGTGCTATGACTTTTATAAGCGTATCGGGTACGGTATTTGCCCCAGGGGCAAAAAAGCGGCCGAAAAATCCCATAGACTTAACATTGAGACAAACTTTGACGCGTCACAGCTCCAAGCTGAGGATTTCAGTAGAAACGTGTGATTTGCCACATTTGAAGAGGCTGGCAGGCTCTGTAAGAGCATACCTCAATATGGGGTAAAAGTTGCACCCCTTGGGGGCAGGAGCTGCCCAAAAATGCCCCAATTGACTTATAATGGTGTAGGACGGCCCATGAAATGAAAAGGCATAGGGATTTGTATTGAACATAGCTCTGGATCACAGTGTCATAGAGACGAGGGGGTGGGCTCATTTTACTCAGACAACCAATCAGTCTCTCTGGATCATTGTGAAGCTATCAAGCCACGCCCTAGCAACCATTAAGACCACCTTAGCAACAAGTCCCATAGACTTCTATTGAAAAAGATCAAAGGGATATCTCCGGATAGAAGTGTCATAGAAACACAAGGGTGGTCTCGTTTGACTCGGGACAGCAAACAGCCAATCATGCATCACTTCAACACTTCCTTGCCCCTCCCTAGCAACCATTGTCGAGCACCTTAACAACCAAAATCCATAGAGGGATATCTTCCATTCTGAATGTCACAGAGGCATGGGAGTTGGTTTATATCATTCATACTGACAAGCAGCCTTTGGAGATTCATGATTGGCAGCTGCCAAGCCACTCCCTAGCAACTACACAGAGTACCCTAGCAACCGCTTAGCAGTAACTATATCTCTGCACCAGAAAATCAGAGAGACTTCTGGGTTGATTTATTTCAATCAGGATGGCAAGGACACTTGATAAGTATCACTATGTTAACTGCCTAGCAACCAGATGGGGTTACCCTAGCAACCGAGTAACAAATCACATATCTCTGCATCAGAAAACGTAGAGACTTCCGGGTTCACTTATTTCAATCAGGATGGCAAGGACACTTCATTAGTATCACTATGGTAACTGCCTAGCAACCAGATGGGCTTACCCTAGCAACCGAGTAACAAATCACATATCTCTGCATCACAAAAACATAGAGACTTCCGGGTTGACTTATTTCAATCAGGATGGCAAGGACACTTGATAAGTATCACTATGTTAACTTCCTAGCAACCAGATGGGGTTACCCTAGCAACCGAGTAACAAATCACATATCTCTGCATCAGAAAAACGTAGAGACTTCCGGGTTGACTTATTTCAATCAGGATGGCAAGGACACTTCATTAGTATCACTATGGTAACTGCCTAGCAACCACATGAGCTTACCCTAGCAACCGAGTAACAAATCACATATCTCTGCATCAGAAAAACGTACAGACTTCCGGGTTGACTTATTTCAATCAGGATGGCAAGGACACTTGATTAGTATCACTATGATTACTGCCTAGCAACCAGATGGGGTTACCCTAGCAACCGAGTAACAAATCACATATCTCTGCACCAGAACATAGTACTGACTTCCGGGTTGATTTATTTCACTCAGGATGGCAAGGACACTTCATTACTATCACTATGGTAACTGCCTAGCAACCAGATGGGGTTACCCTAGCAACCGAGAAACAAATCACATATCTCGGCACCAGAAAAGAGTACAGACTTCCAGGTTGATTTATTTCAACCAGGATGGCAAGGACACTTCATTAGTATCAATATGGTAACTGCCTAGCAACCACATGGGGTTACCCTAGCAACCGAGTAACAAATCACATATCTCTGCATCAGAAAAACGTAGATACTTCTGGGTTGACTTATTTCAATCAGGATGGCAAGGACACTTGATTACTATCACTATGGTAACTGCCTAGCAACCAGATGGGGTTACCCTAGCAACCGAGTAACAAATCACATATCTCTGCACCACAAAATAGTACTGACTTCCGGGTTGATTTATTTCACTCAGGATCGCAAGGACACTTGATTACTATCACTATGGTAACTGCCTAGCAACCAGATGGGGTTACCCTAGCAACCGAGAAACAAATCACATATCTCGGCACCAGAAAAGAGTACAGACTTCCGGGTTGATTTATTTCACTCAGGATCGCAAGGACACTTGATTACTATCACTATGGTAACTGCCTAGCAACCAGATGGGGTTACCCTAGCAACCGAGAAACAAATCACATATCTCGGCACCAGAAAAGAGTACAGACTTCCGGGTTGATTTATTTCAACCAGGATGGCAAGGACACTTCATTAGTATCAATATGGTAACTGCCTAGCAACCAGATGGGGTTACCCTAGCAACCGAAGTAACAAATCACATATCTCTGCACCAGAAAACACTACAGACTTCCGGGTTGACTTATTTCACTCAGGATGGAAAGGACCCATGTATTGTATTACCTTGGTAACTGCATAGCAACCACATGGGCTTACCCTAGCAACCGAGTAAAAAATCACATATTTCTGCACCAGAAAATCGTACAGACTTCTGGGCTGATTTATTTATGACCGTAATTTTTTTTCTTTTCAAGTTACAACATGCTGTTTGACGAGTTTTGCCACGGCAAGCACCACTCACATTTTCTTCAGGAAATGTACCTATCTAGTTATTATTATTATTTTTCTTACGACTATTGGGGCACTTTTGGGGCTCTTAACGTGCTCAAAAACTCTTGAAACTTTGCACACGGGTCAGAACCCGCGGCCATTAGGGCCGGGCTGAAGCTGGTACCCGGGCGTGGCAAGGGGGCTCGACAGCGCCCCCTGGAACAGGGTCCGAAAACTTGGTCCATAAATCAAACACGCTTGCATGTAATAATATGAAACTTGGTACTCATATAGATCTCATCGTTTCATATATCCTTCATACTTTTACTTTTTACCTCAGGCCAACTGGAAATCGCCTATTTAGGGTTTTTTGAAAACGCATGCAATGGAATGTGAAATACTCCTCCTAGAGAATTCCACCAATCGCCACGAAACTCGGTCAGCATGAAGTCAAGACATTGAGGATGAAAAATTGACAGCGGATTTTTGATATCTCGAACGGTTTGGCCGTGGCGAGGAAACGAAATGATGGCGCGAAAAGAGAAACAGGAAGTGTGTTATAACTTCTGCATACATGAATTGATCTCCATGAAACCGCAGCAGCGTGATCGCTGGAAGAAGCCGATCGCATGGATGTGACTATTGTGAGTCAAAGTTATAGCGCCACCAACTGGCAGAAGGAAGTGTGTCACTTTCAAAATGCTTTGAAATCACCCACTTATTTTTACCCGATTTACTTAAAACTTTAGGTGTATAATGTAATCACACGGCAGATGTAGACATGTGAAAGGATTATTGATATCTTCGATACTGTTGCCGCGGCAACGCTTCAAACTCGAATATTCTTTTTTGATGCTTTTGAGACTCTTAGCATACTTGAAATTGCATGAAACTCGACAGACACATCACATTTATTAGCCAGTACACATGTGCAAAGTTTCAGAAACGGGCGTGGTGCAGGGGCTCAGTAGCGCCACCTTTTGACAAAAGTGGGGGGGGTTGCTTTACACTTTGACCCACAGTCACAAAACTCAGTAATTATATTGTTCTCATCGAGCCGGACAACTTTCTAATTTACAGTCATTAGCTCAGACCAACAGAAAGTCAGATATTTTGGTTTGAATGTGGATGTTTTGGAGAATTTTCTCTCCCACTCTCACTGACCCTTCTGTGGGGAGGGGGGTGATTTGGCTGATGAGTGAGAATGCTTTTATTTTTGTTTTTCAAGGTTTTGGGGCCCTTAACGTGCTCGAAAACTCTTGAAACTTTGCACACGGGTCGGAACCCGCGGCCATCAGGGCCGGGCCGAAGATGGTACCCGGGCGTGGCAGGGGGGCTCGACAGCGCCCCCTGGAATGGGATTCGAACACTTGTCCATATATCAAACATGCTTGCATGTAATGATATGAAACTCGGTACACTTGTAGATCTCGTCGGGCCGAACAACTTTCGTGCTCTAAGTTTTACGCCAGCCCAACAGGAAGTCGGCTATTATGGGTTGTTTGGAAACACGTGCTCTGGAGTTATATATATTCCGCCTAGAGAATGAATCCAATCGCCACCAAACTCGGTCGGCATGAAGTCAAGACATTGAGGATGCTACATTCCGGACGGATTTTTGATATCTCGAACGGTTTGGCCGTGGCGAGGAAATTGATTTAGGACTAAAAATGGACACATGAAGTGTGTTATAACTTAGTTAGTTCTATCTACAGTTACAAAACTCGGCGTGTATATTGTTCTCGTCGAGCCGAACAACTTTCTAATTTACAGTCATTAGCTCCGACCAACAGAAAGTCAGATATTGTGGTTTGAATGTGGATTTCTTAAAATGTTTCCCTTTCTGAGTGACCCCTCCTCCCTTTCTGTGTTTTTTTCTCTCAGTGTCTCTCTCTCAGACAGAATGGGCCTGCCAAATGTGTGTGTGTGGGGAGGGGAGGGGGGGGGGTTCTCTGTTGGGTTTAGAATTGCTTTTTGATTGTTTGATTGTTTTTCAAGGTTTCTGGGACTTTTGGGGCCCTTAACATGCTCGAAAACTCTTGAAACTTTGCACACAGGTCAGAACCCGCGGCCATCAGGGCCGGCCCGAAGATGGTACCCGGGCGTGGCAGGGGGGCTCGACAGCGCCCCCTGGAATGGGATTCGAACACTTGTCCATATATCAAACATGCTTGCATGTAATGATATGAAACTCGGTACACTTGTAGATCTCGTCGGGCCGAACAACTTTCGTGCTCTAAGTTTTACGCCAGCCCAACAGGAAGTCGGCTATTATGGGTTGTTTGGAAACACGTGCTCTGGAGTTATATATATTCCGCCTAGAGAATGAATCCAATCGCCACCAAACTCGGTCGGCATGAAGTCAAGACATTGAGGATGCTACATTCCGGACGGATTTTTGATATCTCGAACGGTTTGGCCGTGGCGAGGAAATTGATTTAGGACTAAAAATGGACACATAAAGTGTGTTATAACTTAGTTAGTTCTATCTACAGTTACAAAACTCGGCGTGTATATTGTTCTCGTCGAGCCGAACAACTTTCTAATTTACAGTCATTAGCTCCGACCAACAGAAAGTCAGATATTGTGGTTTGAATGTGGATTTCTTAAAATGTTTCCCTTTCTGAGTGACCCCTCCTCCCTTTCTGTGTTTTTTCTCTCAGTGTCTCTCTCTCAGACAGAATGGGCCTGCCAAATGTGTGTGTGTGGGGAGGGGAGGGGAGGGGAGGGGGGGGGGGGGGGTTCTCTGTTGGGTTTAGAATTGCTTTTTGATTGTTTGATTGTTTTTCAAGGTTTCTGGGACTTTTGGGGCCCTTAACATGCTCGAAAACTCTTGAAACTTTGCACACAGGTCAGAACCCGCGGCCATCAGGGCCGGGCTGAAGCTGGTACCCGGGCGTGGCAGGGGGGCTCGACAGCGACACCTGGAATGGGATTCAAACACTTGTCCATATATCAAACATGCTTGCATGTAATAATATGAAACTCGGAACACTTCTAGATCTCTTCGGGCCGAACAACTTTCTAATTTACAGTCATTAGCTCAGACCAACAGAAAGTCAGATATTTTGGTTTGAATGTGGAACACATTTCAAATTAACTTTGAAGCTCAAAAAGCACATCAAAAGTAACATAAAAGAAGGGAGTGTGTTATAACTTCTGCATACATTAACTGATCTCGATGAAACTTCAGCAGTGTGTTCGCGGGAAGAGGCCGGTCGCATGGATGTGACTACTGTGAGTCAAAGTTATAGCGCCACCAACTGGCAGAAGGAAGTGTGTCACTTTCAAAATGCTTTGAAATCATCCTCTTATGTCTCAAGTGAACAAACAGACCAACAGAAAGTCTGCTAACATTCATGACTCATGAGCTACTAGCTAATGTAATAGGTTAGCTAAAGTCTAGCTAAGGCAATATATCATGGCCATACAGGCCAACATACTGTACTTATTGGAGACATTACAGGTGAATACAGTCACATTTGTGTGATGTACTTAACATAATGATAAATAATCTTAAGCTATTATATCGTATGCTATGTATTGTGAATACACCCATGTTAAACATAAAAATGTACTTCCATTGCATATCATAGGAACACATAAGCGTAAATTATAATTACATTGATAAACCTGTACAAAGACCTCCAGATAAATACTGGCCTTCTGGAGTAACACATTTAAGTGCTGCAAAAGATATTGACCTATGACATCCTATGACATTAAAAATTATTCTACTTTTGAATTATCTCATAGATGTGACTATTGTGGTTCACGGTCATAGGCCCTGTCCTAAATGGCACACTTCATATGAATTTTCAGTCTTGTGTACTTATTATAGAGACCGTAGGGTGTCTCATTTTTCATTTTAGGTATCGGAAGGGTGCTCACGCATACTTTGTGGTCGATATGTGCTCTCGATGCGCACTTTTGCAGAGCACACGCTGATGCGAGCTCTACAGCACACGTCTTCTCGACGGTCAAAGCGAGGTTACGTTATTGCCCATCGTGCACAGCGACCCTAAAGGCATGGGGGTGGCGGTGCCACCAGCGACCCTAAAGGCACGGGTGGCGGTGCCACCGGCTTAGGCTCGCCATCGCTGCTTCGCAGCTATATTTATTATTATTATTATTATTTTTTTTACGACTTACGGGGCACTTTTGGGGCTCTTAACATGCTCAAAAACTCTTGAAACTTTGCACACGGGTCAGAACCTGCGGTCATTAGGGCCGGGCTGAAGCTGGTACCGGGCGTGGCAGGGGGCTCGACAGCGCCCCTGGAACAGGGTCCGAAAACTTGGTCTATAACTCAAACACGCTTGCATGTAATAATATGAAACTTCGGTACACATATAGATCTCATCGTTTCATATATCCTTCATACTTTTACTTTTTACCCCAGACCAACAGGAAACCGTCTATTTAGGGTTGTTTGAAAACGCACGCAATGGAATTTGGAATACTCCTCCCAGAGAATTCCACCAATCGCCACCAAACTCGGTCAGCATGATGTCAAGACATTGAGCATGAAAAGTTGCCGGCAGATTTTTGATATCTCTAACGGTTTGGCCGTGGCGAGGAAACGAAATGATGGCGAGAACGAGAAACAGTCAGAGTGTTATAACTTCTGCATACATTAATTGATCTCGATGAAACTTCAGCGGTGTGTTCAGCTGTAAGAGGCCGATCGCATGGATGTGACTATTGTGAGTCAAAGTTATAGCGCCACCAACTGGCAGAAGGAAGTGTGTCACTTTCAAAATGCTTTAAAATCACCCACTTATTGTTACATTATTTACTTCAAACTTTATGTGTATAATGTAAACACCGGCAGATGTACGCGTGTGAAAGGATTATTGATATCTTAAATAGTGTTGTCGTGGCAGCTCTTCAAACTTGAATTTTCTTTTTTGATGCCTGGTGCAGGGGCTCAGTAGCGCCACCTTCAGACAAAAGTGGGGTATTGGTTTCATACTTTGACCTAGAGTCACAAAACTCAGGAATTATATTGTTCTCATCGAGCCAAACAACTTTCTAATTTACAGTCATTAGCTCTGACCAACAGGAAGTCAGATATTTTGGTTTGAATGTGGAACACATTGCACAAGAACTTTGAAGCTCAAAAAAACCAAATAAATGCAGCTTAAACAGCAAGGAAGTGTGTTATAACTTCTGCATACATTACTTGATCTCGATGAAACTTCAGCAGTTTCTTCACTGGAAGAGGCCGGTCGCATGGATGTGACTATTGTGAGTCAAAGTTATAGCGCCACCAACTGGCAGAAGGAAGTGTGTCACTTTCAAAATGCTTTGAAATCACCCCTTATGTCTCAATTGAACAAACAGTTGATAAAGAAATCGGTATCAATATATTGAATTATGAATTATTGCAGTGATCAACTGTGATGTCCGGTTAAGATGAAAATAAACTATTGCTCTGTCTAAGCGATTATCTTTCTGAAACACGTCACAAAAACTTACAGAAGCGGATAACACAAACATGATGTTGGAAATATACACTTATCAGAATAGTTATATTAAACTTGTCTATTTCAGTTAAAGCCATTTCAGTTATAAAGCTGTCTCATATGTAATTTCTCCTTTAATTCTATAATATAACCACTAGGTGGAGGTCTAAGCACATTTTCTGTATTCTCGTTGTTTTAGCGTAAGAAGAAGACTTGTACGTGTTGACTGTTGAGAACGGTGTTTGGAGTTTTTAAAAGACGCGGACCAGGCGGAAAAACAAGACATACTGCATCATTGCGTTCAATATTTTAACGAGGGCCACTCGTGACGCTGTACACGGTGTAAACATCAGCTTGAGGACTCTTAAAAATGTATATAGGTCTCAGTTCTGGATGGAGTTATTTGCAGACCTTACAGATGCTGGATATTTCAACGGGAGTCGTGAGCGTCATTGCTTTGGTGATACAATAAAAAAATACTCGACAAAAAAAAAAAAAAAAAAAAACAGGGTTTCCATGGGGTCTTAAAAAGTCTTAAAAAGTCTAAAATTTCAAAATCACAATTTAAGGCCTTAAAAAGTCTTAAATTTGCTGAAGTATTGTGTTCTAGGTCTTAAATAATTTTTAACAGGTCTTAATTTTCCTACGTCCATGAAAATCTCATTTAAATGCTCCCTAGCAGCTTTGGAATGTTTTTTTTTTAATTCCGTGGTGTTGTAGTTTCTTATTTACGCTAGTCCAAATATAATTAAGCTGTATTATGACTACAAAATAGACCAACATGCAACAGCCAATCAGCTTTGAGCTTTCGTGTTATTGGCAGCGAGTCTCTCGGATACCACAGAAAGACGTTAAGCGGATTTTATTCAGCTATGAGGAAGTGCAAGTTTAGCGATACTTGGCTTGAAAAATCTGAATTTACGTGCTTGGTTAAAGCCAGTTGCAAATAACGCATTTGAAGCCTACTGCTTATGCAAGAAAGCTATTAAATTGGGAATGTTGGGTGTACGGGCGCTGGAGTCTCATTCAAAAGTGAAAAACATCTAACTGCTGTGAAGGGTCTCCAGCAAACGACAGCCATCAGCCATTACGCTTTGGAATAGCGGATGATGACTAATTTCCAAAATCACGGGACCGTTCGTGCTGATGTTCGACGAAAGTCTTAATCGCACCACCAAAACGAAACAGCTGGACCTGCACGTACGTTTTTGGTCTGCTGCGAATGGGTCGAGACTGCAATAAATAAAAATAAAAAGGAATAGGCTACAATAAATGATCTATGGCAGGGCTAGTATAATGGTGGCCCCCAGATCATCTTTATCTGGCCCTCCAACAGTTTTTTTATGTTTAAAAACCCTCACAATCTGATATCAAAGTGCCCTCTCAGCAAAGGTTTAGCGCGTTCATAAGCAACCGCATTCATCGGTGAGTTTAACAACGCTAGTGTACAACCCCATTCATCGGTGAGTTTAACAACGCTCAACTGCAGGTAAAGCGGCATTCAGAGGTGAGTTTAACCAAAACAACGCTAAACTGCATGTGGCTAATGTTTACACTCAGGGTACATTACGGCATGTTTTCCATAAAGTTATGACGTTCTCAATATAATTCATAATCCCACGTTTATAATGAACAACACGTTATGGTCATTGTGTTATTAAAAACTGTGTACGCAGGTGTTACAGTTAACATGGTAACACTAAGTTACACCTGGTTTACTTGTATGTTACTGATTAAGAAGTAATGTCAAAAAAACAGTTATAACTGCATGAAGATGAATGGTAACACAATACTGGCAAAATACTGTTTACATCTTGCAAATGCATATGATTCAAGACTAGAATTCCCCCAGAACGGAGGGAGGGGCGGGGTGACCAAACCTCATTATCATTTAAAGTCATATGCACTGAAACGCCGTGCTGAAAACGGAGCTGTTTTTGAGCAGTTAAAATTAGTGTTTTCTTAAAATACAGGGTTCGTACGGGTGCTTGAAATCCTTGAAAATGCTTCAATTTTGATGTTGTGTTTTCAAGGTTTGAAAAGTGCTTAAATTTTGGATAAAATGCTTGAAAATGCTTGAAATTGTACTTTTTCCCCACAACAAATACCTATGTGACTGAATAGTCTATTAAATGGAGAAATAAAATGTTAGAGAGCCTAAAATGAAAACTGCGGTGCGCGCGTGCATGTGTGACTGGCACTGCGATCTGCCGCACGTGTGACTCCGCCGTCCGCCCCCATGATGAAACCACTACTGCAACATGCCGGGAGGTTGTCGTTTCAATGAACGTTGGCTGGAAGATGCGAAATTCAAATCATGGATTAAACGGGGACAAACCCCACGAGTTGCCTCGTGTAAAGTCTGCAAAAAAGACGTGCAGCTTTTCACAATGGGCGAGTCTGCTCTCTCGAGTCATATGAAAGGTAAGTCATAAACTTTTCAATTAAGTCAACTGAAGTAGCCTACTGTACACATTAGCGCCTATTTGTTTACGCTAGTAACAGCTAACTTAGCTAGGAATTCGCATTTTGTGACAGAGTACTTGGTGTGATGATGTAATGTTAGTATTGCATGTCCGTTACACGTTCATTTGTGAACATAGCCAAAGTTACAGCACAGTAAATGTAACGTTAACTACCCGCAAATTAAAACCTGCAAACGTTAGTCCAGTGCATAACAACAATCGCTGATTGCTGAACAGAAATCGTGTCAGATGGAGTGTCATACATGCAATATTTACACTGCTCTATTCCAGTAGATAAATGTATATGTTTTGGCAATGAAATAATTTTTTATAATAATTAATTCATATAGGCTATTTATCAGGCAGGTGCACTGTCAAGAGTCTTCTGGGTTAAAATTGAATTACAGGTTGTTGTTGCACTGTCTCAGATTTTGTTAAAACCTTGTCTATATCAAGAATGTGTGCCAAAACCAAGGCCTGTAAAAAAAATTCTTAATTTTTTCAAATCCTGTCTTCATATTTTCAGCCCTTGAAATTACTTCAGTTTTACAGCCTGGAAATCACATTATCTGGGAGGCAATATTTGTACATTAAATTAATATAATGAAAAGTATTATTCACAGGCAGCCCACATTTTGTAGGGTGGAAGACAAACATGTAAATATGACTGAACCATTACAAGTTTGTACGGCATGCCCTGGATTTGGAAAAAAGTGTGAAAAGACTGACATTCAGGGTAGCATAAACTTTGAGCAAAATCTAAGAGAGTGGAGCAACTGTTTTCCTGGATTCTGTCTGATTTGACACAGAATGACTCAGCTGCATGCAAATGAAAGTGAAGTGAACTTGAGTGATTTTTGTTTGGGGTAATTGTTTTTACATTGATTCAGGCAGGTTAGATAGTAAGCAAAGTCTACTTAGACACTGATACATTTTGAAAAATAAAACTTGTGATTTGCTTAAATATCTGATACTTCTGCTGCTATTACAAAACACAATTTTGGCTGTTTATAGCATTTAATGCAATAAAAACACTAAATATTAATTTTGACTATGTATTGGTATGTAATTAACGGTGGTGTAAGGTGCTGTAAAAAGCTGTAAAATGGACCTTGAAAGTGCTTGAAAAGTGCTTGAATTTGATCTTGGAAAAGGTGTACGAACCCTGAAAATACTAATGAGAATTTTTAATAAAAGTATATTACAAAGTTTTCATTTAGACCCTAAAGATTCATATTAACTTGTACAAAAATGGCATTATATGACCCCTTTAAGGTTACAAATACACACACACACACACACTCCATCATTGCAATCTTGACATTGCAGCCTGTTCATTATAGCCGCAATAAAATATAATAATAAAATAGTAAACCTACCATATAAAAATTACTCTGTTTAAATAGTCAGTAGTACAATTCAGTATCATTCACAGTAAGCACCGCTCCACTGTGATGTTTCCAAGCATATTTTTAGCATGTAAAGAGGATGATTTTCTACGTCGGTATTGGAGCGTGAGTAAAGTACAAAGCCTATAATAACTGGCAGAAGGCAGTAAGAGAAACAGGAAGTCTGTTATAACTTCTGCATACATTAATTGATCTCGACTGAAACTTCAGCAGTGTGTTCGCTGTAAGAGGCCGATCGCATGGATGTTGCTATTGTGAGTCAGTTATAGCGCCACCAACTGGCAGAAGGAAGTGTGTCACTTTCAAAATGCTTTTAAATCACCCCCTTATGTCTCAAGTGAACAAACAGACCAACAGAAAGTCAGATATTTTGGTTTAAATGTGGATTTCTTGGAATTTGCACACATCTTCTCGACGGTCGGGCGAAGCTTACGTTATTGCCCGTCGTGCGCGGCGACCCTAAAAGCCCGGGGGTGGCGGTGCCACCGGCTTGGGCCCGTCATCGCTGCTCGCAGCTTTAATTAGGGCCCAAGCCTTGAAAAGGCAAGGCCCTATTGTTTTCGTTAGAATTTTATTTTTCTTACGACTATTTGGGCACTTTTGGGGCTCTTAACGTACTCGAAAACTCTGGAAACTTTGCACACGGGTCAGAACCCGCGGCCATTAGGGACGGGCTGAAGCTAGTACCGGGGCGTGGCAGGGGGGCTTGACGGCGCCCCCTGGAACGGGGTCCAAAAACTTGGTCCATAAATCAAACACGCTTGCATGTAATAATATGAAACTCGGTACACACATAGATCTCATCATTTCATATATCCTTCATACTTTTACTTTTTACCCCAGCCCAACAGGAAATCGTCTATTTAGAGTTGTTTGGAAAACGCATGCAATGGAATTTGAAATACTCCTCCTAGAGAATTCCACCAATCGCCACTAAACTCGGTCAGCATGAAGTCAAGACATTGAGGATGAAAAATTGCCGGCGGATTTTTGATATCTCAAACGGTTTGGCCGTGGCGAGGAAACGAAATGATGGCGCGAAAAGAGAAACAGGAAGTGTGTTATAACTTCTGCATACATTAATTGATCTCGATGAAACTTCAGCAGTGTGTTCGCTATAACAGGCCGATCGCATGGATGTGACTATTGTGAGTCAAAGTTATAGCGCCACCAACTGGCAGAAGGAAGTGTGTCACTTTCAAAATGCTTTGAAATCACCCTCTTATTTTTACCCGATTTACTTAAAACTTTTGGTGTGTAATGTAAATACACGGCAGATGTAGACATGTGAAAGGATTATTGATATCTTGGATACTGTTGCCGCGGCAATGCTTCAAACTCGAATATTCTTTTTTGATGCTTTTGAGACTCTTAGCATTCTTGAAATTGCATGAAACTCGACAGACACATAACATTTATTAGCCAGTAGACATGTGCAAAGTTTCAGAAACGGGCGTGGTGCAGGGGCTCAGTAGCGCCACCTTTTGACAAAAGTGAGGGGGTTGGTTTTATACTTTGACCCACAGTCACAAATCTCAGTAATTATATTGTTCTCATCGAGCCGGACAACTTTCTAATTTACAGTCATTAGCTCAGACCAACAGAAAGTCAGATATTTTGGTTTGAATGTGGATTTTTTGGAGAATTTTCTCTGCCTCTCCCACTGACCCTACGTCTCTCTGTGTCTGGGGGGAGGGGGCTGATTTTGCTGAAGAGTGAAAATGCCTTTATTTTTGTTTTTCAAGGTTTTGGGGCCCTTAACGTGCTCAAACTCTTGAAACTTTGCACACAGGTCAGAACCCGCGGCCATCAGGGCCGGGCTGAAGATGGTACCCGGGCGTGGCAGGGGGGCTCGACAGCGCCCCCTGGAATGGGATTCGAACACTTGTCCATATATCAAACATGCTTGCATGTAATAATATGAAACTCCGTACACTTGTAGATCTCATCGGGCCGAACAACTTTCGTGCTCTAAGTTTTACGCCAGCCCAACAGGAAGTCTGCTATTATGGGTTGTTTGGAAACACATGCTCTGGAATTATATATATTCCTCCTAGAGAATGAATCCAATCGCCACCAAACTCGGTCGGCATGAAGTCAAGACATTGAGGATGCTACATTCCGGACGGATTTTTGATATCTCGAACGGTTTGGCCGTGGCGAGGAAATTGATTTAGGACTAAAAATGGACACATAAAGTGTGTTATAACTTAGTTAGTTCTATCTACAGTTACAAAACTCGGCGTGTATATTGTTCTCGTCGAGCCGAACAACTTTCTAATTTACAGTCATTAGCTCCGAAAAACAGAAAGTCAGATATTGTGGTTTGAATGTGGATTTCTTGGAATTTTTCTCTCTCTGACAGAGTGACTCCTCCGTTCTGTGTTTTTTCTCTCTGTGTCTCCCTCTCTGACAGACAGAATGGGCCTGCCATTTTTTTTGTGTGTGGGGAGGGGAGGGGGAGGGAATTTCTCTGTTGGAACTTTGAAGCTCCAAAAATCACATAAATGCAACATAACAGTAGCCCATAACACTCCAGTGGTTTAATCCATACTTTCAGAAGGGATATTATAGGTGTGGGTGTGAAAAAGATAAATAGTATATATTGTATGTAGTATATATAGTATTTTTATATTTTTTACTATAAATTGTCCACCCTGCTCAGGAGGGGTGATATGCTTAAGTAAATCACCAAAAAAAAAATAAAACAACTGAAAAAGAACTCTTAAGAGAGAAGAGCACTTGTGAAAGTGAAAGTAGAGATTTATAGTAAAAAATGACTTAATTATTGATCTGTTTCTCACCACTTCTCATTTACTTACATTGAAAGGACCAACATAGCTGAGATATTTGTAACCCAGATGATCCAGGCTACCAGTAGAAGAGTTGAGAGATGTGTAAAAAGATGGGAAAATTAAGAAAAAGCTGAATAAGAGAGAACAACGAGTGCTTTAGAAGAGAAAGTGTTTCATCCAATTATGGATCGTGCTGCATTGACTGACACTCCAAGGAGCCAATGGTAGCAGCACACTGAGACTGCGCGGGCCACACTGCTGCTGTCAAAAAAACATTGGGAGAGAGCGAGCGAGTCAGACGAAGCAGATGCACCCTGAGTGATCTTCAGATACTCCTCATTAAAAAGTAGATATTGAGGAAAAGAAACTTGAATGCAATCAAAAGATTACATTTGAGTGAAAGTGATAACTTTGAAGAGCTGACGCCGAAGTCGAGAATAAAAACCGATGTAGATACACGGAGCGCCAAAAAGCACCGCAAATTATCTTCTTGCAAAATAAGATGTGAAATTCTTGCCTTGGTGAGTTGTTTTTTTTGTTTATTGACTTGACATTTTACAAGAAACTGTTGCAGAAGCAGCGGCAAATCAGTAGTGTGACATTAGAGTTCATATAGGCCGCTTGTGCATAGTGTGTGAGCTAGTGTTAATTTGCACGTTGGGCTAAAGCTAATCACATGTGAAGATGCAAACGAGTCATGAAAAGTGACAATGTTGTGTGTAAGTGTCAAGATTTTGAGTTAATACGTTGTTTGAAGTGTATGCATGATATTTGTTGATGAAAGTGTTTGAATGGAAGATTAATTATTGTTCTGCCTTTTGTTTTTGCAAGGCTGTTTTTTTTTTGTTGTATGTGTGTTTCTTCCGAGAAATTGTGATCAACATCCTGGATACGTGCAACGCATATGAGCGTATGTAAAAGGCGAGCCACCCACGGAGACCATTTGATTGAACTTTGATCTTGAACTCATCGAAACTGGTATGAGAAACCTTTTCGTTTTCGGACAAATTGGACCGAGACTTTGTTTTTGCATATTTTTCCTCGAGCTTTGAACGGAGAGACATCGATTCTGAACTGAACGATTCTAAAGAGTCAAAAACTCTTTTGATCCGAGTCGTTTGATTTTGAACATTTGATTCATTTGGCTGAAAAGACTGTTACATTTTAAATTGAAAGAGTGATTTGAGTTATTAAGTTACAATATGTTGTTTTGAGAACATTGTTTATTGTTTCTAAAAATGTTATTGGGTCATAACCAAACTGAGTCTGAGTTTTCCAAGTTTCATTTTATTATTTCATTTTCATACAAAGTACATGACAACTGTTGTCAATTGAGTTGATTTGTTTGAGTTGATGAGTCCAACTTCCTGGAATTTCAAAAAAGAGATTTGATTGTAAGCATTATCATACATTGTATGTTGTCAAATTACAGTATTGAGATTTACAGTATTGGGGCTCTTAACATGCTCAAAAACTCTTGAAACTTTGCACACGGGTCAGAACCTGCGGTCATTAGGGCCGGGCTGAAGCTGGTACCCGGCGTGGCAGGGGGCTCGACAGCTCCCCTGGAACAGGGTCCGAAAACTTGGTCTATAACTCAAACAGGCTTGCATGTAATAATATGAAACTCGGTACACATATAGATCTCATCGTTTCATATATCCTTCATACTTTTACTTTTTACCCCAGACCAACAGGAAACCGCTCTATTTAGGGTTGTTTGAAAACGCACGCAATGGAATGTGGAATACTCCTCCCAGAGAATTCCACCAATCGCCACCAAACTCGGTCAGCATGATGTCAAGACATTGAGCATGAAAATTTGCCGGCAGATTTTTGATATCTCTAACGGTTTGGCCGTGGCGAGAAACGAAATGATGGCGAGAAACGAGAAACAGTCAGAGTGTTATAACTTCTGCATACATTAATTGATCTCGATGAAACTTCAGCGGTGTGTTCGCTGTAAGAGGCCGATCGCATGGATGTGACTATTGTGAGTCAAAGTTATAGCGCCACCAACTGGCAGAAGGAAGTGTGTCACTTTCAAAATGCTTTAAAATCACCCACTTATTGTTACACGATTTACTTCAAACTTTATGTGTATAATGTAAACACACGGCAGATGTAGACGTGTGAAAGGATTATTGATATCTTACATACTGTGGCCGTGGCAGCTCTTCAAACTTGAATTTCCTTTTTTGATGCCTGGTGCAGGGGCTCAGTAGCGCCACCTTCAGACAAAAGTGGGGTATTGGTTTCATACTTTGACCTAGAGTCACAAAACTCAGGAATTATATTGTTCTCATCGAGCCAAACAACTTTCTAATTTACAGTCATTAGCTCCGACCAACAGGAAGTCAGATATTTTGGTTTGAATGTGGAACACATTGCACAAGAACTTTGAAGCTCAAAAAAGCACATAGATGCAGCTTAAACAGCAAGGAAGTGTGTTATAACTTCTACATACATTAATTGATCTCGATGAAACTTCAGCGGTGTGTTCGCTGTAAGAGGCCGATCGCATGGATGTGACTATTGTGAGTCAAAGTTATAGCGCCACCAACTGGCAGAAGGAAGTGTGTCACTTTCAAAATGCTTTGAAATCACCCCCTTATGTCTGAATTGAACAAACAGTTGATAAAGAAATCGGTATCAATATATTGAATTATGAATTATTGCAGTGATCAACTGTGATGTCCGGTTAAGATGAAAATAAACTATTACTCTGTCTAAGCGATTATCTTTCTGAAACACGTCACAAAAACTTACAGAAACGGATAACACAAACATGATGTTGGAAATATACACTTATCAGAATAGTTATATTAAACTTGTCTATTTCAGTTAAAGCCATTTCAGTTATAAAGCTGTCTCATATGTAATTTCTCCTTTAATTCTATAATATAACCACTAGGTGGAGGTCTAAGCTTATTTTCTGTATTCTCGTTGTTTTAACGTATGAAGAAGACTTAACATGTTGAGAACGCAGTGATAAAACATCGATGCTTGTGTTTTAAATTTTTAAGAAAACAACAAATATGGCAGCATACAGCCGCTTTTATAATTATTGTTTTGCGATCTTTGCGATTGTTTTTCTTTCTGTTTAATTTTCTGATAAATCTACCATTTGTTGTTGAAATGACGTTGTTCCAACGGGAGCGCGAAGTGGAGGGCGGGTCCACCTTCTTCACTCTCGATTTACTCTTATCTGATTGGTTTAAAAACACGCCAGTCACCAGAACACATCTTTAACATAATTTGGCTCAGACCCGTTCTCGTTGCATGCATGTTAAATAATAAATAAATTAAAGAACAAAAGAATGAATAAATAAACCATGATTACTTAAGGTTACAAATACACACACACACACTCCATCATTGCAATCTTGACATCGCAGCCTGTTCATTATAGCCGCAGTAAAATTTAATAATAAAATAGTAAACCTAACATATAAAAATTACTCTGTTTAAATTAGGGCTGGGCGATAAAACGATCTCGATATGGCATCGCGATAATATTTATTTAGACTACGATGATAAACTTTTGGCACGTTCACTCGATATGGATAGACCTAACAGCCTATTACAAATAGGCGGTGGGCCGAGTCCGTCTATCTCGTTTAGTTTTTGATTTGATAGTTACCCAGCAGCTGTGTGGCTCATTTTTTTTATTTGTCTGTATGAATAATTCACAAAAAGATTACCGATTGTTTCCAACGCCAATTGTTGCACATTTAAGTATAAAAATAGATTTCATTTCGCTAGCTGATCACAAACGTTGGCCGGAGTGAGATCCAATCAACGCTTGTGTTGTTACCTTGTTGAATTGATTTGGCCAATCACGTTATTCGTTGAACCGGCGTCACGTGACTCACGTCAGTCTGAAGCCAAATGAGTGAACAAACCCAACCTGGAGAGAGAGAGACCGGTGTGTCTCGGCAAGACTACGTCAAGGTAAGATTTGTTTTACAATGATTATACACCCCTATATCTTAATGCTTTTCATATAAGTTGTATTTAAGACTGCAAGCTATACTTCGTCGTGAATATATGCGTTGTCGTTGATGAGAACAGTAGCCACGAAAGAATGTTGGTAGTGGAGCAGTAAAGCTAGGTCTAACGGTATGGTGCTTAGGCTAATCCAAATCATTCGGTACATACACAATGAACTAAGCAAAGAGTATTCAAATACGGGATACTTACGGGTAAATATTTAAACGGGAAGACAGTAGGAAATAATTTGACAGGTATGTCCAGGTTGGATTGGTTTATAGCAAGCTACCTAGGCTACAAGTAAGCTAGGCTAATTATCAGCTAAAAAGAGTGCAAAGCAAAACAAAGAAATTATTTCAAATCAACTTTATAGTGGTAGTCATGGAGTTATATAAGCCATTTATGGTTGATTGTCACAGTTTATACAATGAGGCAGTGGTTCAGCTACATCTGTCAGTGGTTGGGCTTCACCTACATAACAGAACAGGTATAAGATGGAATATGGTGGAAAAATATTTTATTTAAAGATGGCTGTTTTTGAGCTATTTAACAAAATTATTTGTGGTCAGAACTGCAGTAGTCTTGTCAAGCTTGTTTAAGATGGTTAGCATCTTAATACAAATGTCAAGATGAAACGTGATTTAAAATTATCTAGTAATGTGTGCTTTCTGTGTTTATTTATCTGAATATAATTCAGTTGTTTATCTAACACACAGACACGGACAGGACAACATCATATCTCTCCACACCCAAATGACTACAGAGGTGATCGTTGACAATCATCACATCAACAGCACCATGAATGGAGCAGGTCAAGATCACGGAGTTGCTTAGTATCCACATCACAGATGACCCATCTTGATCTATCGACACCACCAACAGAACCTGGCCAAGAAAGTCCAAAAACCTCTGCACTTCCTCCCACAGTTGAGGAATGCTTATCTCCAACAAATCCATCCTCTTAACTTTCTATAGGGGAATCATAGAGAGCCTCTTCCTTCCACCCCCACCCTCCAATAACCTAAGGGCAGCTGATTGACTCTTGCACAAATACACTGGTAGTTTACACTATGATGCTGCTACATTGGTTTATTTTTTTTATTTTTTTATTTGCTATGAACATTTGACCCACTTACACACATATTGCACTGCCTTTTGCTACTTGTCATGTCATCCACTTGCACTGAAATACTATATTAATTAGGGATGAGTCACGATTTTCGAATATTCGATTAGTTGATTTTATTATAGAATATTGAATAGGATGTGTGGGATGATTGTCTTTAAAAAATCCCCATGTTTTAGTTGTGGTTATAAGTTGCAATCCTAAATTCACATAATATTTTTATACATTTTATAAATATATTCTTAATATTTGTTGTTTTTGTTTCTATGTTTGAGCTTATATATCTCAATATTAATAACAGTCTGGTTAATTTTGAGTCTTGAAATGTAAACTCTCAAGGGTTGGCTTTCTAAATATATGTTGGTTATGTGTAGAATGACTTCTGAGCAGCAACCTTTTTATTTTGGGGATGTCATGAATGCATCACTTGCCAAAGGGGCTGACTAGTAAGGGGTTAAACGTATATAAATGAAACGTTTTATATAAAAATTATACATTTGATACAAACCTTCACTGTTGTTAGCTGCATTTTCTATCTTCTTACGTGCTCTTCTTATGTGTTCTTTATTGGTGAAGAGCATGTAGCATTCTCTGTGAAATCCAACATTAGCCGGCACATCTTGGACGTCTTCGGAATTTAAGTTAAATGCCAATACGGCTTTTTCAGCTACTGTACTCTCTGTGGTTTGCAGGTTCACCCATAAATTTGTACATTGAACAATCTTTAATTTGTACATTGAACAATCTTTGCCCAACTTGTCTGGGAAAGGGGGGTTACAGGGCTTTTTACATTTGAGGCTAAATGGATAAAACACCTCATTTTTACCTCAGTATTACTGAACTACAGAACTAAATTTACATTTTTAATGATTTACAGCAAAATTGTAATTTCAAGAACGCAGCTTCCTGGTTATGTGTTCATTACCGATTTCCTTACGAAACAGCAAAATCTTTACATTATTCCAAACTTTTGGCCGCCAGTGCATATATATATATATATGCAATATCACACAAGCAAGAGTGCGACATGTCCCTACATCAGCACTGCTTTGATTCGGCTGCAGGCCCCATTGGTTGTCAAGGAAACGGGAGGTTTTCTAACGTTATGATTAGTAGTCCTGCTTATTTGCCGGTTTAAAAAAGTAAGAGTTTGTAAGGCTATTTTGCGTCAAATGTGCAAACAACAAAGTTGGAAACAATGTCTGTAGTACTTATACGATTTTATTACATGACCTCAGCAAAAAAAGACTTACACAGCTGTGAGGTAAGTATTAAATTCATAATTTCGAGGTCCGGCCCACCGCCTAAAAGCAGAAATAAACGGACAACAGCCAGTCACCCCGGATTTCCACCGGCTGCGGATCGGCTCCGCTGCGTGTCGGATCCGTGCTCTGCCGTCCGTCAATACCTACCAGATACGGATTTGTTGCGGAACGGCTGCGGCCATGACTGACAGCTGAAGTCACGAGGACACACGATATCTCGCGAATTTACGTATGATCGCGCGATATAACAGGATGTAGTTTCTATAAACAGAACTACAAAACCAGCAACAGTTTGTTTCCATCCAGAGGAGTACAGGGGAAACATCTATTTGCTGATCTCCCTTTTTTGTGGAGATTATTGTGATTCTACCATGGGTAAGTACAATATTTATAATTGATCAACTTATAAAATGCTAAATGTTTATTTTGGGTTCCTTTTTGAATGTATTGGGAAAGTAGGTTGTGTAAAAAGTTAACTATTGTTCTTGTTGGAAAAGGAAAAAGTATATAAAACAAAATTTGACGTTTGCCCATTATGAAGTTTTCAAGGTGTAGTGCAGGGAAATGCGATCCGCCGTGAGCACGGGGTATTTTATTTTGAAAATTACCGGATGTTTTATTTTGTTTCTATGCTCGACTTCCTGCGGCGCTCTCCGGCATCCGGCAAAAATAGAAACTCTGCGTATCTTCTCCGGAGGGCTGCGGTCGCCGGAGCTGGGACGGAGTCGGAACGCAGCCGTTCCGCAGTCAGTGAAAATGCACACATTGACTTTAATGGAAACCTATTGACTCCGCCGCCGTTCCGCAGTTGGTGGAAATCCGGGGTCAGAATGCAGATTTTGGCTTGTGCGTCTAAGTACACGCCCATTTGCTAGCAGAGCACTGTTTGAGCTACCGGCAGTGAAGAAAGTGAATGTAAAGAAAAAATGTGTGGAAACGACGAACTCGAACTATCTTCCAAAGCTGAGGAAATTGTTGACAAAAAAGGTAACAAGACGTCAATTATATGGAAGTGGTTTGGATATCTGAAAAGCGACGACGCGCAAATAAAGACGGTCTGCGAAATATGCCGTCGGTCGGTGATAACCAAGATGGGAAACACAACAAATAAAACCTTTTCGGTCACCTGAAAATGTACCATCCCAGCGACCACGCCGAGAGTATGAAAATGCGGGCCCATGTTAATGTTACTCCGTCCAAAAGTTTTGCAGACTAGTCTTTCTGGCAAAAAACCTATAGTAGGGTAATTAGGGTTACATGAGCACTACCTAAAAGGTGTAGCATAGTGACTGGTTTACATTTTGCACTTTTTACTCCGATTTCTACCTCTAAAACATTTGAGATATTTAAAACAGTACACAATTAATATTTTATTTATCTGACAGTTAAGTACTTAAATCTGCCAGGGACTTTGTGGTTCACTTGTTTACATTTGTTGTCTTGGTTGTACCTCTGCAAACATTTTGAAATGTATCATGCGATAAAAGCCTCTTAAAGAGACAGTAACAATTTAGCCTTCGCCCTGAACATAGACATACCAAGTCATTGAAAAGTACAAATTGTATTATTTTAAGTTTTTTTTTATTTCTCTCTTACGTTGTAAAATGCCACGTTTTTGAATGGCATGTAAAATGTAAAGATAATCACTCAATCTCCATTTTTTCTCTGTTCTGTTGCTATTTTTATGATTTAAAAATCAAATCACTGACCATTTAAAGTGTGAGCTTGTACATTTTGAAATAGTTATAAACAGTCACAGCAATGCAGTGTTATTATGTGCCTAGATAGTCTTTCAAATAAAACGAGTTTACCCCAAAAATATATTTCTCCCATCATTTACTCACCCTCAGGCACGTGCACACATAGACATCAAAGGGGGCTTGAGCACCTGCCATTTTTCTTCCTTGAGAGAAAGTGCCCTTTTTTCTGGGTTGTTTTCTTAATTTTTTTTATAAATAAATTAATATATATATTCCTGTTTGCGTACAGCTTCCCTGTCAAACAATTTATTAAATAAAAAATCAAAACATCAGGTCGGTAGATGAGATTTTGTCGATGCCCGCCCTCCCTCCCTCCCTCCGCGTCGTGTACAGTGCATCGACTATACAGCTAATTAGCCAAAAGCAAATATAGTTAACTTGTGTCTTGCTAACATTCATGACTCATGAGCGACTAGCTAATGTAATAGGTTAGCTAAAGTCTAGCTAAGGCAATATATCATGGCCATACAGGCCAATATACTGTACTTATTGGAGACATTACAGGTGAATAGTCACATTTGTGTGATGTACTTAACATAATGATAAATAATCTTAAAATATTATATCGTATGCTATGTATTTTGAATACACCCATGTTAAACATGAAAATTTACTTCCATTGCATATCATAGGAACACATAAGCGTAAATTATTAAAAGACCTCCAGATAAATACTGGCCTTCTGGATTAACACATTTAAGTGCTGCAAAAGATATTGACCTATGACATCCTATGACATTAAAAATTATTCTACATTTGAATTACCTCATAGATGTGACTATTGTGCTTCACGGTCATAGACCCTGTCCCAAATGGCACACTTCATATGAATTTTAAGTCTTGTGTACTTATTTCGTGTGTCCATTAACTCCATGAGACCGTAGGGTGTCTCATTTTTCATTTTAGGTATCGGAAGGGTGCTCACGCATACTTTGTGGTTGATATGTGCCCTCGATGCGCACTTTTGCAGAGCCCACACTGATGCAAGCTCTACAGCACACACCTTCTCGACAGTCAAAGCGAGGTTACGTTATTGCCCATCGTGCACAGCGACCCTAAAGGCACGGGGGTGGCGGTGCCACCGGCTTGGGCCCGTCATCGCTGCTCGCAGCTTTAATATTTTAATTATTATTGTTTTGTCTATTAAATAGGGAGTAAACATGAACTTTGGGACAACAGGAATCAGTCCAGGTCAAGAATTACAACAGGAAAAGACTAGAAGAGAAAAAAGAGAGCATCTGTTTCAGAGACTTCATCTTGAGGGCAAACTGCAAAACAAACTGGAAAGAGAAGATGTTCTTCAGATAACTGCAGATTCATTACAGTCTCATGAGTCTTGTGCTGAAGAGGAACTGTTTCAGACATTCCTACAAAAACTACTGTTGATGAACTACAGAGCAAGATACATCAAAACTAAAGAGACCAAAAAACAAGAACACACACAACACAAAGACAATGACTCGTCTGATGATGAAGGTGATTTTTTCAATACGTCTTTGTCTAATGAAGAAACAAGCAGATCAGACCCTGTTCACCCGATGGATGTTCAGATGGCCGTGTTTCATTGTGCTGATAGTTTCCTGAAGCAGCTGATGGTGACTAAACTGTCACAGTGTCAGTATGCTCTGCCTCTGCTTGTACCTGATCCATTCACACAACACATTGAGTTTCCTCTCTGGACATTCAGACAAATCAACAAGAGCTGGAAGACATTTGATGATGCAGGTAAAATCATCAGTAAAGTCCAGTCAGTCTGTATGGCAGAAACTCCAATGGTGTGTTTCTTCAGGATTGACTCAGTGTCCTCATCCAAGTCTCATCTGATGAACAGTCTGATCAATGAGAAACACAACACGTTCTTCCACAGGAACTGCCGAGGAAGCAGCAGAACCAGAGTACTGATGGATGGAGTGGTGGAGATCGCCTGGTACTGCCCGTCTGGAAAAAACACGGATACATTTACTGACTGTGTTGCGTTCTGTAATCTACATGGAAATGCAGGAGACCATGAGAAACAGCTGCAGATCCTCACTGAAATGTCCTCAGTCAATGTTGTTATTCTACCACAACTAAACAAGAATGACAAAAATATGACTAAAGTTGAAAAACTCTTCAAGCACTCAAAGCCGCTCATTTGCCTTTTTACTGAGGATAAATTTGCTGTAAATAAGAAAAATAAAACAAAAAATACAAAATTGGTTTGAAAGACAGAAATCAGTCAGATGTGTCTGAAGAACTCAGAAGAGCTATAAATGATTGTCTCTCAATCTCATCTTCAGAATCATCTTCCATTTTCAGACTTGAAGATGTGTCCAAACACTCAGATATCAGAGTAGATGAAGATGATGATGAAGACTGCAGGAGAGGAAAAGAAGCAGCACAGCAGATGATGAGATTACTGGAGAATAAAGATCTGACAGAAAATAAAGAATCATTTCTGCCCCGTCCAACCTTTGGTGTGGAGCACATCCTGAGAGAGATCGGTCAGATCTATGAATCATGTTCATCAGTGAAGAAGAACAAGGAAGGTCTGCAGTTTCTCTTCTCTTCTCTCCCGAGTCTTGCAGCAGAGATGATGATCTCTGGATTTCCTCTGGAGCTGATGGATGGAGATGCTGCTCATGTTCCTCTGATCTGGATCTCTGCTGTTCTAGATGAACTCATCAGGAAACTGGGAGATCAGAGAGTGTTTGTGCTGTCAGTTTTAGGGGTTCAGAGCTCTGGAAAATCCACCATGCTGAATGCCATGTTTGGACTGCAGTTTGCCGTCAGTGCTGGCAGGTGCACCAGAGGAGCTTTCATGCAGCTGGTCAGAGTGTCAGAGGAGATGAAAGCACAGCTGAAGTTTGACTATATTCTGGTGGTTGATACTGAGGGACTTCGTGCTCTAGAACTGGCTGGAAGATCAACGAGACATCATGACAATGAACTGGCCACATTTGTTGTGGGTCTTGGGCATCTGACATTGATCAACATCTTTGGAGAAAACCCATCTGAGATGCAGGACACTGTTCAGATTGTTGCTCAGGCCTTTCTGAGGATGAAGAAGGTCAAACTGAATCCCAGCTGCATGTTTGTGCATCAGAATGTTTCAGATGTCACAGCTGGAGAGAAAAACATGGAGGGAAGGAGACGACTGCTGGAGAAACCGGATGAAATGACAAAACTTGCTGCTAAAGATGAAGTCTGTAATGAAGAACGTTTCAGTGATGTCATTGCATTTGATGTTCAGAAGGATGTGAAGTATTTTGCACAACTCTGGGAGGGCAGCCCACCCATGGCACCACCAAACCCAAACTACTGTGAAAATGTTCAAGAATTAAAGAAAACAATTCTTAAACAGTCCTCAAAATCAGATGGCTTGATGCTGAAAGACCTGAAAGGTCGGATTAAAGATCTCTGGGAGGCTTTACTGAATGAACATTTTGTGTTTAGATTCAGAAATTCTCTGGAGATTTCAACATACAGGAAACTGGAGACCGAATACAGCAAGTGGACCTGGAGTCTCCACAGTGCCATGCTGGAAATTGAGAACAAACTACAAAACAAAATAGAAAATGAAACAATTCATGAGGTTGATGAATCACATCTTCAAAGAGAACTGAAAGAGAAAAGTGAAGAAGTGAAAAAATCAATGTCAGATTTCTTTAATGAAGACAAAGATAAAGAAATACTGATTCAGTGGAAAACTTCATTTGAGATAAAAATCAAAGATCTTCAAGAAAACATTGTGAGAGAAACAAAAAGAAAATTAAATGAGATTCTTCAACAGCGAGATCTGAAGAAAGAGATTGATGCTCAGAAGACACATCATGAAAACACTCTCTTTGAAAAGAGCAAAACACTCGCCTTAACACACAAAGATAAAGCAAATGATGAAGAAACACTGAAGAAAGAGTTTGATTCATTTGGGAAGAGCATGTGAAGAAGATCATCAGAGACACTGATCCTATCAAAGACATTGACATATTAAGAGATGTGAAACAACTCCTGAGTGAAATCTATGACAGTTCTCCTGTAGATCACTGGATGGAGAACATGGATATTTTCTCTGTGCCGAGTTATTCAGATTATGTGCAGTTAAAGATATCCAGTGGATTTACAGGACCTGTTAAATTTGTACAGAAATTAGTCAGTGAAATTGCTCATGAGACAGACAAAATGATCATGACATATAACATTTCAAAGATGGGCTACAACAAAAGCTACATTCAAGAACTCAGACTATATAAAGTCAAGACTCATTGATCATCAGGAAGGACCAGTGAAATATCTGTTCAAGAATGAATTCTTCATGGATTTGGTGCTTTCTGTCTGTAAGAGATCAAACAAGACTTTCACTGACCAACACAAACTGTTCAGATACGCCAATGATCCTGTTCTCTACATGGAGAAGAAGAGAGGAGAGTACTTCAGTGTTTTCCAGAAATATTGTAAAGGTGCAACATCAGCTGCTGTTTTTGGTGAGATCATCTGTCAGAAACTGAAAGATCCCATTGAACAGAGTGTCTACAAAAACACTGCCAGAGATTTAGCAGATGAAATGAGAACAAACTGTGAATCACTGAATGGAAACAGATCAAAACTGGAGAAACACATCCTGAAGACACTGGCAGAAGAGGAGAACTTTGAAAAATACATGAACTACATTAAAAATCCCAGAGATCACTTCAAGAGTTTCATCAGAGCTGAAGTCAGTCAGTACATCACTGGTAAGTTCAGTGTCAGTGTTTGGCCCAAGATGATGAAGAACATCAAACTCCTGCAGCTGAAGATCATGAAAGCAGCTCATGAATCTACTGAACATGTTCAAGTGAACAGTGGAGATGATGAAGCGGCTCATGAATCTACTGAACATGTTCAAGTGAACAGTGGAGATGATGAAGCGGCTCATGAATCTACTGAACATGTTGAAGTGAACAGTGGAGATGTTGAAGCAGCTCATGAATCTACTGAACATGTTCAAGTGAACAGTGGAAATGTTGAATCAGCTCATGAATCTACTGAACATGTTCAAGTGAACAGTGGAAATGTTGAATCAGCTCATGAATCTACTGAACATGTTCAAGTGAACAGTGGAAATGTTGAATCAGCTCATGAATCTACTGAACATGTTCAAGTGAACAGTGGAGATGTTGAAGCGGCTCATGAATCTACTGAACATGTTCAAGTGAACAGTGGAGATGTTGAAGCGGCTCATGAATCTACTGAACATGTTCAAGTGAACAGTGGAGATGTTGAAGCGGCTCATGAATCTACTGAACATGTTCAAGTGAACAGTGGAGATGTTGAAGCGGCTCATGAATCTACTGAACATGTTCAAGTGAACAGTGGAGATGTTGAAGCGGCTCATGAATCTACTGAACATGTTCCAGTGAACAGTGGAGATGTTGATTTGTGGTTGAAGTGTTTCACACAGAAGCTCTCAGATGTGCTGATATTCTCTGTTAAAGACTTCAGTGGAGTGAGTCGTGATGATGTTGATGATTTCAAACTCTTAGAAGATGTGATGAGGGAAACAATCCCTCCAGTAATATCTGACATAAGCAGTAAATTCAGTACAGAGACTTTTCCAGTAATTCTGGACTGTAAATACAGACCACATGAGATTCTGATTTGTCACTTCTGTCAGTGCTGTTGGGTTCAGTGTCCTTTCTGTAATGCTGTCTGCACCAACACAATACCAGACCATACTGGAGATCACAGTGTTCCTTTCCATCGAGTGAATGGACTGAAAGGATGGCATTATGAAGGAACACGGGATCTCTGCACTGATTTTTGTACAACTTTAGTGACAAGTGATGAATCATTTAAATCATCAGATCAGGTGTTTCCATGCAAAGAATACAGAACAGCAGGAGGTGTTTATGCTAACTGGAGCATCACTCCTGACGTCTCTGAGCTGCCGTACTGGAAGTGGTTTGTGTGCAGATTCCAGAAAGATCTGGAAAATTATTATGATAAAAAGTTCCAGGGCTGGGGTCAGATTCCAGATGAGTGGAAGAAGCACTCAAAGCAAGATGCTACTGAGAGTCTGAATAAATACTTTTAATAAATATAAACTAATAGAGCAGTTTAAGAAGCTCTTTAATTACAGAATACAATATCAAATATAAATGTTCCGGTATGGAACCGGCCGCTGGAAGGTGCTGAATATGAACAAAAAAAAAATGACATATGTAAAGAATAATTGACTCTGGCCCGTTGAATTGTTTAAAAATAATGCGAACACGAGGTGTTTATGTTGTTACGACAGAGTATGTGTGTGTGTGTGTGGGTGGGTTTTCTATTTTCGTGGTGGCTGACGTAAGATCACACGACCAGCCGAGTACTACTCACCTTAATATCATTTATTATATAAATAATCATTTGTAACGTTTCTGACTGTGATAAATTTTCTCTTCAATGGCACCAGTAACCAAAAAAGAATGCTTTAACATGATGCTGCATTATGCTAATACTCAAATCAAATCAAATCAAATCACTTTATTGTCACACATGTACACAAGTGCAACAATGTGTGAAAGTCTTGTGTGCAGTTCCGAGCAACATAGCAGTCATGACAGTGACGAGACATATACCAATTACAGTAAACAACATACTTACACAACACAATTTACATATCAAATGTACACATACTTACACAACACAATTTACGTATCTAATGTACACATACTTACACAACACGATAATTATATACAATAAACACAATATGGAATACACAATATACAATAGAATAAGTAAGGAGTATATGAAATATATATATATATATATATATATATATGTATATGAAGTAGTATATTGAGGAGAATATGTTGACAGTCCAGTGTGAGATTATAGATTAATAAAGTGCAGTGCTAATTATTGATCCTGATAGATCAAGTGTTCAACAGTCTGATTGCTTGGGGGAAAAAATACTGTATTAAGTCAAAGACCACTGTTGTATCACCCAGGACAAAATACAAATAAAGCCATGCACACCTCTGCAGATCATACATGTTTTACATGATGCAGAAGATAAAGTTTCTTAAAGTGTGTGGTCAATGAAATATAGAATAGAAGCCTTTAGTTTGAGCAGATTAAACTTTTAAATAAACAATATTTTTAAGATTTCAATGTGAATCTGGCAATATCTCATGCAATAATACATTTGCATAATAACAAGGAAAGTTGACAATCTGGCCATCAGCAATTATGTCGGTAAACAGTTAATAAATAGGCCTATTTCTGTAATATTAGTAACACACACACACACACACACATGCTGCAGTAAGTGAATACCAATTTGTGAATTAAAATGTGTAAATTGGGTAGCTTAGTTAGAGATTCAAAGCTTACAATGACGATACAAAACACTTGAATTCTGACACTCTTGGCTTTCCATAGTGTGCGAGTACGTGTGTGTGTGTGTGTGTGTGTGCGCTTGCCTGTGCGTATGTGTGTATGGAAAGCCAAGAGGGTCAGAATTCACGTGTTTTGTATCGTCGTTTTAAGCTTTGAAACTATGTTATCGAAACGCAATGCGTGGTCACGCATTATGTAAACGCCACACGCCATCTGATGTCAACTTGGCTTCTCACGTAACTTTATTAGCGCATTAATTTGCTCATTTACATAACTCCTCCTCTATCCACCTCTACAAGCCGATGGTGACTGAGCTAGTCTCTAATACTATCAGTTTCTCTGGGATCAACTAACTGAAATACAATCTTTAGTGTTGTGCATTTTTAATCTATCTGCTTTAAATTTTCTCTCTATATTATTCTCATTTATGGTTAATCAATATTGAATGATGTTATTATCTTTATTTTAATTATGTTTCTTACCAAAAGTACCTAACCCTAACCCTAACCCATGTAAAAGAAAATTTATTTGAGGGGTGACTGGGTCTGGTCCGTGTCAGGAATGTAATAACATTGTTTATTCATTTAGACCGGCTCCCAGAGAATATGCATTTTTATTTTACTGCATTTATTCATACATGATCAATAATATTCATAGAATTAATCATCAATTAATCACTTGATTCACCATTTATTAAATCATATAGAATTGAGAGATTTATTATTAATTTTACCTCAGTTTTATTATTGTTTTCTTTCATGCTTCATTAAACCATTGATATATTTAGGGCCCAAGCACAAAGTGCGTAGGACCCTATTGTTTTCGTTAGGATTATTATTATTATTATTATTATTATTATTATTCTTACGACTATTGGGGCACTTTTGGGGCTCTTAACGTGCTCAAAAACTCTTGAATTTTTGCACACTGGTCAGAACCCGCGGCCATTAGGGCCGGGCTGAAGCTGGTACCCGGGCGTGGCAGGGGGGCTCGACAGCGCCCCCTGAAACAGGGTCCGAAAACTTGGTCCATAAATCAAACACACTTGCATGTAATAATATGAAACTTGGTACACATATAGATCTCATCGTTTCATATATCCTTCATACTTTTACTTTTTACCCCAGACCAACAGGAAACCGTCTATTTAGGGTTTTTTGGAAAACGCACGCAATGGAATGTGAAATACTCCTCCCAGAGAATTCCACCAATCGCCACCAAACTCGGTCAGCATGATGTCAAGACATTGAGCATGAAAAGTTGCCGGCAGATTTTTGCTATCTCTAACGGTTTGGCCGTGGCGAGGAAACGAAATGATGGCGAGAAACGAGAAACAGTCAGAGTGTTATAACTTCTGCATACATTAATTGATCTCGATGAAACTTCAGCGGTGTGTTCGCTGTAAGAGGCCGATCGCATGGATGTGACTATTGTGAGTCAAAGTTATAGCGCCACCAACTGGCAGAAGGAAGTGTGTCACTTTCAAAATGCTTTAAAATCACCCACTTATTGTTACACGATTTACTTCAAACTTTATGTGTATAATGTAAACACCCGGCAGATGTAGACGTGTGAAAGGATTATTGATATCTTAAATACTGTGGTCGTGGCAGCTCTTCAAACTTGAATTTTCTTTTTTGATGCCTGGTGCAGGGGCTCAGTAGCGCCACCTTCAGACAAAAGTGGGGTATTGGTTTCATACTTTGACCTAGAGTCACAAAACTCAGGAATTATATTGTTCTCATCGAGCCGAACAACTTTCTAATTTACAGTCATTAGCTCCGACCAACAGGAAGTCAGATATTTTGGTTTGAATGTGGAACACATTGCACAAGAACTTTTGAAGCTCAAAAAAGCACATAAATGCAGCTTAAACAGCAAGGAAGTGTGTTATAACTTCTGCATACATTAATTGATCTCGATGAAACTTCAGCAGTTTCTTCACTGGAAGAGGCCGGTCGCATGGATGTGACTATTGTGAGTCAAAGTTATAGCGCCACCAACTGGCAGAAGGAAGTGTGTCACTTTCAAAATGCTTTGAAATCACCCCCTTATGTCTCAATTGAACAAACAGTTGATAAAGAAATCGGTATCAATATATTGAATTATGATTTATTGCAGTGATCAACTGTGATGTCCGGTTAAGATGAAAATAAACTATTGCTCTGTCTAAGCGATTATCTTTCTGAAACACGTCACAAAAACTTACAGAAACGGATAACACAAACATGATGTTGGAAATATACACTTATCAGAATAGTTATATTAAACTTGTCTATTTCAGTTAAAGCCATTTCAGTTATAAAGCTGTCTCATATGTAATTTCTCCTTTAATTCTATAATATAACCACTAGATGGAGGTCTAAGCACATTTTCTGTATTCTCGTTGTTTTAACGTAAGAAGAAGACTTGTACGTGTTGACTGTTGAGAACGGTGTTTGGAGTTTTTAAAAGACGCGGACCAGACGGAAAAACAAGACATACTGCATCATTACGTTCAATATTTTAACGAGGGCCACTCGTACGCTGTACACGGTGTAAACATCAGCTTGAGGACTCTTAAAAATGTATATAGGTCTCAGTTCTGGATGGAGTTATTTGCAGACCTTAGAGATGCTGGATATTTCAACGGGAGTCGTGAGCGTCATTGCTTTGGTGATGTTACTCAGAAGGACTTGAATGAGTGTGTGAGCCTGTGTAGGCTCACACACGTCATAGTCGACGTCATCGATTACGTCGACTATGAAAATACGTCGACATGCATTAAATGCGTCGACGCGTCACATTCATTATTTACGTTTAAATATCGAGTAATGGCGGCTTCTGCTCCAGCTCATGGTGAAAATGACAATCTGGCTTTATCACATAAAGCCAGACCACGATCATCCAAAGTATGGGAATACTTTAAACTACAGCCGAACAGAAAGGTGCTGTATGGCAAGCCCTTTTAACATTTAAAAGCAAAGTTTGACTATCCGGAATTAACATTGTAGATATCAACAACGTCTTTCTGACTAGTCGTAATTACATTTTGGATAGTTGGAATTGTCATTCAAGATATCTGTAACGTAACTGTGACCAGTCGAATCTACAGATAGAGATATCTGTAATTACATTTTGACTAGGCAGAATGAAAGTTACAGATATCTCAAATTTTAGATATCTCTAATCAAAATTCATTTCAAGATATCTATAAATTGATAATAGATATCTACAATTAAATTATGACTATCCCTAACTCCAGTTTGAGATATCTACAACGTTATTTTGACTAGTCATAATTCCAGTTACAGATATCTACAACATAATTTCACCTAGTCAAAACTTAATTTAAGATATCTGAAAAGGAACATGTAGATATCTTGAATTGAGGTGAATTAAAGATATCTTGAACTGGAGTTTATGACTAGTCAGAATCAAATTGTAGATATCACAAACTGGAATTACAGATATCTACAACTCAGTTGCAGATATCCATAATTCACATAGTGGATATCTGCAACTGAATTGTAGATATCTGTAATGATAAACCCCATACAAATGAATGGCAAAAGTGACGTCATTTGTCCTAGGAAGAATGTCTTTGTGGATATCTGAAATGACAATTATGGATAGGAAGAATGTAGTTTCGGATATCTGAAATGTTCTTTTTGACTAGGCAAAACTGAATTACAGATATCTGCAACACCTATCCAATCTAGCTTTTAAATGTTAAAAGGGCTTGCCATAGGTGCTTTGTTCACTATGCAAAGCGGAAATGTCATACCATGGCAGCACAACTGCTATGAACGAGCATCTTAAAAGGAAACATCCTGCGACTCTGCGAACTCAAAACGACGAGCCAGCTGAGTAAGTAGTAGGCTTTATTACAGTGAGTTTTTGGAGTTGTTGTTGCGGTCATACCTTCTTTTTTCAGCTATTACAGCTTGTGTGCTAGTTAATAGTGTTAATTGCTAACGGTGCAGATGTAATTTATTGGCCCATTCGGCGACAATAAAATGGACTTTCATTTATAACTTCAACTTAAATCTGTCAACGAAGCCTTCAGTGCATTTAAATTGCCCGTTTTTAAACGTTGTGTATGCACATGTAGACTAGAGACATGCACTCCGCGGACCCAACACAACAGAGTGCGGCGCGGATCTGATGGCCGAAGTGCGGCGCTGGCGGTAATGCACTCGTGTGTGTGCTGGTTGCGGGAGAATAAAACGATTCGCGGGACTCCCGCAAAATAGAAATCTATAAATTGAACATCTCAAAACAAATAAATTGTCATTCATCTGTTGCACAAACGCAACAAGAACAACTAAAAAAAAATAGATAGACCCTGGCCAGTAAATCGTTTCTATGTATAACGTGTTTGCAGCGTTTAACAATGTAGCCAATCACAGACATATGTGTTGATTTCTTGAACGCAATGGCCAATCAGAGCATTTAAGATGGAATCTCCTCACCGCTCAAAATGGACTTTTTGTTCAGTGCTGAATTCTGCATACTGGCAAATCGATATATTGAAAGATTCATTGTCAGTGTTCATGTTGGACTTTGCTCCTTTAAACTACTTAATGCCTTCATATTAATGTATTTTTTGCACAGTGTTTGGTGATTGACAGCAGTCATTTTGATGTTCCTAAATCTGAACCGCTGAAGACAACACATTCTCACACTCCAACTCGTCACATATGGACGCTTGGCCAGGACCCCTTGGCGTCACTTATTGACGCACTGGGTATACCTTTGGCGTCATTTTTCAACGTGCAGGGTAGTCCGATAGACTTCTATATATCTCTGAACCGGAGCCTGTAGCGTTGAAATTTGACGTCTTGGGTAAGCTCACCGCAATGGTCTGCTGCGAATGGGTCGAGACTGCAATAAATAAAAATAAAAAGGAATAGGCTACAATAAATGATCTATGGCAGGGCTAGTATAATGGTGGCCCCCAGATCATCTTTATCTGGCCCTCCAACTGTTTTTTTATGTTTAAAAACCCTCACAATCTGATATCAAAGTGCCCTCTCAGCAAAGGTTTAGCGCGTTCATAGGCAACCGCATTCATCGGTGAGTTTAACAACGCTCATTGTGGTGTACAACCGCATTCATCGGTGAGTTTAACAACGCTCAACTGCAGGTAAAGCGGCATTCAGGGGTGAGTTTAACCAAAACTGCATGTGGCTAATGTTTACACTCAGGGTACATTACGGCATGTTTTCCATAACGTTACGATGTTCTAAATATAATTCATAATCCCACGTTTATAATGAACAACGCGTTATGGTTATTGTGTTATTAAAAACTGTGTACGCAGGTGTTACAGTTAACATGGTAACACTAAGTTACACCTGGTTTACTTGTATGTTACTGATTAAGAAGTAATGTCAAAAAAACAGTTATAACTGCATGAAGATGAATGGTAACACAATACTGGCAAAATACTGTTTACATCTTGCAAATGCATATGATTCAAGACTAGAATTCCCCCAGAACGGAGGGGCGGGGTGACCAAACCTCATTATCATTTAAAGTCATATGCACTGAAACGGCGTGCTGAAAACGGAGCTGTTTTTGAGCAGTTAAAATTAGTGTTTTCTTAAAATACTAATGAGAATTTTTAATAAAAGTATATTACAAAGTTTTCATTTAGACCCTAAAGATTCATATTAACTTTTACAAAAATGGCATTATATGACCCCTTTAAGGTTACAAATACAACACACACACACACACACACACACACTCCATCATTGCAATCTTGACATTGCAGCCTGTTCATTATAGCCGCAATAAAATATAATAATAAAATAGTAAACCTACCATATAAAAATTACTCTGTTTAAATAGTCAGTAGTACAATTCAGTATCATTCACAGTAAGCACCGCTCCACTGTGATGTTTCCAAGCATATTTTTAGCATGTAAAGAGGATGATTTTCTACGTCGGTATTGGAGCGTGAGTAAAGTACAAAGCCTATAATAACTGGCAGAAGGCAGTAAGAGAAACAGGAAGTCTGTTATAACTTCTGCATACATTAATTGATCTCGATCGAAACTTCAGCAGTGTGTTCGCTGTAAGAGGCCGATCGCATGGATGTTGCTATTGTGAGTCAGTTATAGCGCCACCAACTGGCAGAAGGAAGTGTGTCACTTTCAAAATGCTTTTAAATCACCCCTTATGTCTCAAGTGAACAAACAGACCAACAGAAAGTCAGATATTTTGGTTTGAATGTGGATTTCTTGGAATTTGCACACATCTTCTCAACGGTCGAAGCGAGCTTACGTTATTGCCCGTCGTGCGCGGCGACCCTAAAGGCCCGGGGGTGGCGGTGCCACCGGCTTGGGCCCGTCATCGCTGCTCGCAGCTTTAATTTATATTTCTAATCATTAATGTTTTAGACGTATAGTTTACAAATTTCAAGTTCTACTAATAAAATACTTTCAGAGTCGTCCTGTTTGGCTTTTATTGTTTCTCGACTTGTTTTGCTCAAGTGTTTTGCAGATGTTGAGGTCTTCATTCCACAAACACGACCAGAATAAAGTCTGCAGTGAAGAAAACTCACAAGATACTCTGTCTAGATCATCTACAGTAGTTTTATTCTTGTTTAAAGTTGATTTTAACATGTGACTCTATTATAGTGAAATAACTGGAACTCCAGACACATTCAGAAAAGTGCTCATGACTGATAGATAACCTCTGACACCTACATATAAGTCTACTAAACCTTATAATCAGAACTTGATTAATGTTCACTAACTAATTATTGTTCATAAGAAGGCGGAACTATAATATTTTATGTTGTAACCTGCAGAGAACAAAAACTCAAAATGATTGAAATCATGACTCTGAGTGTTTTATTACTCATATTGATGTCAAGCAGTTTTCCCCTGCAGCATCACAGATATGTATGTGTAGCATGTTATACAGTTCAGAATGACATACTACTATACTACACTTACTGTTTCTGCAACATACAGTATATACCAACAGAGTAATAATGTAGTATGCAATATCAAACTCATATGGGCCTGTGACGAAAAAGGACGAGATGGATTCAAATGCAGAAAAGTATTTAATGACAGGTTTCAAAATACAAAGGGCAAATCTAGAGAAGAGTAGTTAAACCGAGTACAAAGTCAGAGCCAAGAGATCAGTCCAATAACAAACAGGCGGAGCAGGGCAGGGGAAAAACAAACATGAGAATGAACGTACAACTAGTATATCAACGAGAGTTAGTAAAGCAGGATAAGTACATGCAATAACCAACAAAAACCAAGTGAACAGGCAGGGTATAAATAGAGTACAAACAGTGCAGGTGAAACTAATATTGGTATTGGGAATGAGTGTGGGAACTGGAAGAAGCGGGGTGGATTGTGGAACTGGAGTCCATGACAGTATTCCCCTCTCTTCTGCGGACAGCTCCTGACGACTGCGCTTGGCGATGAGGAGTACGCCCCCTAGGAAGCGGTGCAGGTCTATTGGGATGCTAGAGATGGAAATCTTAATTTAGTGCCTGGTCCAAGATGTCCCTCGACAGCACCAACGACTGCTCCTCAGGTTCATAGCCCTCCTAGTCTACCAGATACTGCCGCCACAACGTCTGGAGTCTAACAAAGCCCGGACAGCATAGGCTGGTTGGCCACCAATGTCTAGTGGTGGAGGGGGTGTCTGAGAGGCCGCAGGCGGAACCATCGGGCTGTAGAACACTGGCTTGAGCAGGGAGACATGAAAAACAGGACAGATTTTGTAGCAAGGTGGAAGTACAAGTTTATAAGTTACAAGATTTATTCTCTTTAGTATCTTAAATGGGCCCATATACCTGGGGCTTAATTTTCTGGAAGGGAGACGTAGACGGATCTCCTGGGTTGATAACCACACCCGCTGGCCCGTATGGAAAATGGGTGTGGGTCTGCGTTGACGGTCCGCCTTAGATTTCTGGGTTTGAGTGGCACGTTGCAGATGATCATGGGTAGCTCTCCAGACTTGATTACACCTTTGGGCCCAAGTATCCACAGCAAGAACATCGCTCGACTCAGCCTCCCATGTGAACAGAGGTGGTTGATAACCCAGGATACATTGAAACGAGGTGAGCTGGGTAGACGAACTGACCAGAGAGTTTTGGGCATACTCGGCCCAAGGGAGGTAGGAAGTTATAGAGAGTGCAAGGGCTCCCTCTACTAGGAGAAGTTACGCCAATAAATGGGGTGTCTTTGAAAGATGGTGCAGTAAACATAATGCCATGCCAGTCTGTTCAGCTGGCGTGAATGTAGACCTCCTTGATGGTTTATGTAAGAGACTACCGCTGTGTTGTCCACCCGCACCAAGACATGGCAGCCTCTGGAGGAAGTCGCACCTAGAGTGGGACTCAAAGTGTGGATCCAGGGTCTGAACCACATAGAAAGGGTATGTAGCGCACGGCGCGTAACCCTTATCAGCCTAGTGGATTGGCCCTTGGATGAAATCCCCTGGCTTTGAGCCACAACTGAAACGGTCTCACGTGCAAAAAGGCCCAAAGGGATCACCGAGGACGCAGTTGCCATGAGACCTAGTAGTTGTTGATACTGACGAACAGTGCAACCTTGGCCTAGCCTGACTTTGCTCAGGGTGTTCTGAATGGACTTGATTCGTGCGGGAGACAATTGTGCCCAAAATAGGTATTTTTCTGAGTGGGAGAGAGGACCCTTTTCTTGGCGTTGAGCCTAAACCCCAGAGAAACTAGATGAGCTAAGACAATATCCCTGTGCTGTAATGCCAGTTCTTGTGACTGTGCTAGTATCAGCCAGTCGTCAATGTAATTCAGAATGCGGATGCCCCGGAGTCGCAAAGGAGCCAGTGCTGCATCCATGCATTCCGTGAATGTGTGGGGTGATAAGGCTACACTGAATGGAAGAACCCAATATTGGAAAGCTTTGCCCCCGAAAGCGAACCTATGGAACTTCCTGTGTTGTGGCAGACTTTCTATATGAAAGTACGCGTCCATGAGATCGATTGTGACCAACCAATCGCAATGTTGGATTTGAGATACAACCGTCTAGATGGTTAGCATCTTGAACTTGGGCTTGAATGGGCTTGAATCCCTAGGAGCGATTCAAGCATTGAAGGTCTAAAATCGGACTCAACCCCCCATCCTTCTTGGGAACCAGGAAGTATCTGCTGTAGTAACCTGACTCTCTCTCTGGAAGGGGAAAATGTTCTATGGCCCCTTTGACCAAGAGATGTTGCAGTTCTTTCCACAGTAGTCATGCTTGCTCCGGTTTCACGGTATCTGTAGCCTTTTTCTACTGTTCTTTGGACCCACATACAAACACCTGGCAGTAGTTTCCACACTGCCAGGTTCTCTGAGATGGGTATCGATTCTGACACTTCCTGTTGAGGGGATATCGAGTGTCCTGTGTCCTGGACTACAGCAGGAAGCAACAGAACACCCGACATTTCGCTGGAATCCGCTAACTAGGCAAAGCTAGACAGACTTTCTTCTTGAATATTATAAACAGCAACTTAAACAACACAGGCAATCTTTTTGCGACTGTAGAGAGACTGACAAACCCCCCAAGCCAGATTCCCAGCAAAATGCTGAGTTTGCTTCTTTCTTCTCTGAAAAAATCAATAATATCAGAAAGGTGATCAGCACATCCTTGAGTTGTGCTGGGTCAGACAATTCAAACCACAACCTGAGAAAGTAGTTACTATGTCTGATTCCAAAGAAATTGATGGCAAAATTTTGGAAGAAACCGTACAGCACCTTAAAACATCAACCTGCACCCTTGATGCACTTCCCACATCTTTTTTCAAAAGTGTGTTCAACTGTTTAGAAGCAGATCTCCTAGAAGTGATAAACTCTACACTTCTCTCTGGGAGTTTTTCAAACTCCCTGATAACTGCAGTTGTCAAGCCCCTCTTGAAAAAGAGCAATCTGGATAAGACCATATTAAGCAACTATAGACTGATCTCAAATCTTCCTTTCATATGCAAGATCATTGAAAAAGTTGTCTTCAATCAGGTGAACGAATTCTTGAACTCGAATGGATACTTTGACAATTTTCAATCTGGTTTCCGATCGCATCACAGCACAGAGACAGTGCTCATAAAGATAATAAACGATATTTGCTTAAATACTGATACAGGCAAATTATCAGTACTGGTACTACTCGACCTCAGTGCTGCATTTGACACTGTCGATCACAACATACTTCTTGACAGGCTGGAAAACTGTGTGGGGCTTTCTGGGATGGTCCTAAAATGGTTCAGGTCATACTTTGAAGGGAGAGGTTATTATGTGAGTATAGGAGACCATAAGTCTGAGTGGACGTCCATGACATGCGGAGTCCCTCATGGCTCAATTCTTGCGCCACTCCTGTTTAACCTGTATATGCTCCCAATGAGCCAAATAATGAGAAAGAACCAAATTGCTTACCACAGCTATGCAGACGACACACAGATCTACTTAGCCCTATCACCTAACGATTATAGCCCCATTGACTCCCTGTGCCAATGCATTGATGAAGTAAACAGTTGGATGTGCCAAAACTTTCTTCAGTTAAACAAAGACAAAACTGAAGTCATTGCGTTTGGAAACAATGATGAAGTTCTCAAGGTGAATGCATACCTTGACGCTAGGGGTCAAACAACTAAAAATCAAGTCAGGAATCTTGGTGTTTCTGCAGAGTCAGACCTTAGTTTTAGTAGTCATGTCAAAGCAATAACTAAATCAGCATACTATCATCTGAAAAATATTGCAAGAATTAGATGCTTTGTTTCCACTCATTATAATATATAATAATAATAATAATAAACCAAATATTTGTATATTCACTCCATCAGTCCTGTTTCTTTCACAAATGTAATTAACTGTGAATATATTTTCCTCAATGCTGCTCCAAGGATGGTTTTTAAAGTGAAGTTTAGTTTAAATTTTTCAAGTATTTCCTTTAATTCCTTGTCTTTTTTTTTACACATGCTTAACAATCCTTCATGACATGTGTAGTAGTTTCAACTCATTTTGTGAAAAATCACTCAACATCTTTGGGATTTTGATTTCAGAAGAATAGACTTTATTATCATACAATAAAGCCGAGTTGCCTGCAGAACAACCAAAGCATCTCTGGGTTTTGGTTCACTTAAATACAGTCCTATAACAAGGTGGGGTTATTCCTATGCTTTAATCCTGGTCAGCTTATTTTGAGAAGTGGACAGGAGACACCTGCCTCACCATATATTTTCTCAGCAGTCATGATAGCACATATATGAGGCTATTCCTGTTCCTGCAAATACTTTCAAATAGTCGCACATATGTTGAGCACACATTCCATCACAACCACAGGCCTTTACACACACACAGTAAACTGCATGTTTGCCCGTCAGACATAACTGTGGTACAAATCAACAATGTTTACATTGATTACACCTGATTAATGTATACTTTACTTGATAAAAATATACTACACCAGCCGGGAAACAGTCGTGGTGCTCGGGGCGGGATCACCACGTCCAGCATGCCGGGACTGTTGAAATCTGGTGGCAGAGTGCCGTGAGAACAGCATTTGCGGGCCAGGTGACCCAGAGACAAAAGGAAATGTTAAAAGCTCTGTTATTGAGAATTGCAAATGACATTAAATGAATTCAACAAAAGATTCTCCTCCCGGCCCTCCACCGAGGAATGGAGTGGTCTTACCAGCTCCGGAGCTAACGTCTCGGTCTCTGGGTCAGCCATCTCAGTAGCGCCTTGGAGCCTTCCGGGTCCTCCAGGGGGTCCGTGAGACAGGGGGCGTTCAGCTTCTGTGGGGTGCTCGACGCTGGGGCTGAGAGCTGGGCCCACTCTTGTTTTTTTGAGGCGGAGCAGCACTTTTTTTTTTTTTAAACCACAGGAGGACGCCCTTGGTGAGCAGACGGGCATGGCCCATGGCGGCAGGTTTGCGGCGGGGCAGAATGTGTGAAATAGCCTCCGTCTGCTTCTTCACCGCTGAGGACTGTTGGGCGGAGTCGTCAACGGTGATGCCAAATGGATGGAGCTGGGAGATGGGGTGTTCGAGAAAGCGTGCTTTGTCTACCTCCCGTACTTCGACCAGGTCCTGTCCATAGGTTACGTTTCTGGACCACAAGGCCATCGCCCGTTCGAGTGTCGGCGCTTCTGACCTTCGGGGCACGATCGATCACTGAGCGCAGCTCCTACAGCACGTCAAGAACAGGACTGCCCATGTGCAAATTTTGAGGTGCCTTGGCCTGGTGGAATTGCAGGGGGTGCCATGGCATGCAGGGCGGAGTGGTCTGGGATCGCTCCACCGTCGAGGGCGGAGGAGCGAGGAAGCTTGGCTTTCTCAACTCGTCATGCATGTCCGGGAAGAAAGGAACCGGGGGGTGCGTCACACTCAGACTGGGCGAGCAGACCCGAAGGTGGCGGCCCAAGCGAGTCATCCGCATCAGACGCCACTGTAACGCTCTCCGATGCAGCGGCGATGTCGTCATCCAATTTCCGGGAGCTCAAGGGACCAGACGGTCGGCCGTTAAGCGGACCGCACTCATCCCGAGCTCGGGGGAAAGCAAGGGTGGTTTTGAGGGGATTTACCCAGCGAAACGGAGCCTGTCATTATCCCCAAATAGTCTTCATCACCCTGCCCCAATCCCGTAGGAAGGAGACGACGCGCGGGGGGGGCGGCTGCTGAAGTGGCTTTCTCTCATGACAAAAGAAACCCAAGACCGCAATGCTGCCGCAATGCTGCCACGGCTATGTTCTTGCACTGAGAACATGACCCATTGGAGAGAATACTCATCCTGAGCTCGGACGGAAGCCAGCAAGCATGCCGCGAGTTGGTCGAGAGCCCCTGGTTGAGCAGAATCTTTGCTTTAGGCCGGCATTGCTGTGCAGTGTCTTTGTTGAAAGATAAACGACATTTGATATGAAAACCCTCCGGCGAAGGAAAAGTTGTTTGAGGCATCTTTGCCGAAGGGGACAACGTGTGTAGAGCCATACGATAATGGCGATGTTGCGTGCAGTCCCTTCGTTGAAAGACATTTGGTATGAAAAGCCTCCGGCGAGGGAAAAGTTGTTTGAGGTATCTTTGCTGAAGGGGACAACGTGTGTAGAGCCATTCGATAATGGCGACGTTGCGTGCGTGCGTTGTTTGCTGGACCGTATGATGAAGTGCTGTACGAATGGCGAGGAAGGATTTGAAGCTTGGGTCTGGGTGTCATTTCTTTCTTCCCTCCGCTGAGCCGCATCGAGACTGGGATTGTAGATCAAGAGCATTTGTTAAATACATTCAATTATAAAATATCTAGCAATGGGATTACTTACGAAGAGAGCGTCTGGAGCGTATGAATCTATATTGAAGAAAGTATAATTCTGGCCATTCCCCTGTGAACCATGGTCCTAGATGGCAACCTCTGAATCCTATGGAGGGAGGCATGTCTGAGAAATAGGGGCGTGTCATCCGGAGATTCTCGCCAGCCATCATCGATTGGTGGGTAGGAGAGGCTATCTATGGAATGAGCTAATGTGAGGAGGCGGAAAAACGGCGGAGTGGCCTTGAGGAATGATAAGCATGGCAATATTGAGGTGGCCTGATGGGCTGGAGATTGCGTTCCCTGGTCACAAACTGACCAGGGAACGACGTGAAAATAGACCTGATCCTGTCATGTTTCTTTAGGGGGGAAGCTTGCATGGTTGGAGAATGTGTGTGATGTCTAGAATTCTAGAGAAGTGGCACGTTGTGTTTTTATCTTTTTTTTTTTCTTCTCTCTCTCTCTCTCTCTCTCTCTCTCTCTCTCTCTCCTCCCTCTTATTCCTTGAGCTGGAGCAAATACGGTGAGAAGAATACTATCTCAGCTTCATGAGAGTTTAGTTGTTGGCTGTAAAAGGAACACGAGAGTCTTCATGTACTCCCGGCATAGAGCCCTGAAGATGCAGTGGACGGTTTAGTTTTTGAAGGAGGTGTGCCCCAAAACATACAAAAATGTGTGCATGTTTGTGCAAATCATCTTGCACAAGACTGCTTTGTGAATGTGTGTTGATATGAATCAGAATGTGATTCTCGAGCATGGATCAGTTCCGGCTGTTCATGTCCCACATTTACGACCTGAAGATGCAGTATCGCACTTTATATTTTTTGAATATTTGCAAATCTCCTTCCAAATGTGCTTGATAGCTGATTCGACGGCTGATGTGCCAAGTTACCATTGTCTCTGACGTATTCCGGAGACCAGATACACGCACGCCTAAACATGTATGGCTGAATTCCGGCATTTACGCTGTCGATCATATTGGTTCTGATTAGTTGTTGCTGTAGTGGTCTGACCACGATCAGTGAATGATTTGTGAAGACATGCCAATTAATTTCTGCTCTTTGATGATGCCTGAATGATAATAAAATGGAAGTATGCCATGAGATGGGAATTACTCGCTGTATGACCTGATCATAGCGAAATGCCTTACGCTGGTGGTAGATAATCTGATGAATAGGAGAAGCGGTGCGGAGCCTACCGCTAGGTGTCAGAGGCGCGCCACAACAGTGGTGCTAGCGATGAGAACATGGAAGTACGTCTGGAGTAAGAAAATGCTGCGTTTTATGGATCGCGTAAATGCGCCCTTGGAGGCGCTCTGGGAACCACATCGAATGTTGTAACAAACTAAGTAAATTATTTCACAAGGCTTGGTGAAGGCTATATTAACCCGTTGATACATATTTGTTTGCACTCGGGAGTGAAGTCACTCTGCTACGTTTAATATATTTGCATGCTGATATATGCATGCATGGATATGCGATTAATGTTAACAGTGTTCGACGTTGATATCTGATCTCTGTTGCATGATAGCAGTCCTCCAGAAACAGCAATTTGTTTATTTGTGCCGGAAGTGCGGATGACAACATGCAATACCTTATTATGAAATAGCGATCGCCAGATGAATCCAGTTCAGCCTGCTTGGGTCAATTGTCCGTGACAGAGTTCATTCTATAACGTCCAGTAGCACTTTTGTACGTAGTTATAAATCTTGATATGTTCTCCATGTTTACATGAGATCTTGCCTGGAAGAATTACACTTCGTCATCGTTCTTCGACAGACTATGCAATCTGAGCAGCATTCCTGTTGTAAAACTGTATATTATCTTATATATGAAGTCTTCTAAACAGAATGAGCCCATCTCAAAGTCCAAAACTTTTTTTTTTTTTTTTTTTTAGATTGTAGTTTTTTGCTTTGAAATAACAACATACACTCACCTAAAGGATTATTAGGAACACCTGTTCAATTTCACATTAATGCAATTATCTAATCAACCAATCACATGGCAGTTGCTTCAATGCATTTAGGGGTGTGGTCCTGGGTCAAGACAATCTCCTGAACTCCAAACTGAATGTCAGAATGGGAAAGAAAGGTGATTTAAGCAATTTTGAGCGTGGCATGGTTGTTGGTGCCAGACGGGCCAGTCTGAGTATTTCACAATCTGCTCAGTTACTGGGATTTTCACGCACAACCATTTCTAGGGTTTACAAAGAATGGTGTGAAAAGGAAAAACATCCATTATCGCGGCAGTCCTGTGGTGAAAATGCCTTGTTGATGCTAGAGGTCAGAGGAGAATGGGCCGACTGATTCAAGCTGATAGAAGAGCAACTTTGACTGAAATAACCACTTCGTTACAACCGAGGTATGCAGCAAAGCATTTGTGAAGCCACAACACGCACAACCTTGAGGCGGATGGGCTGCAACAGCAGAAGACCCCACGGGTACCACTCATCTCCACTACAAATAGGAAAAAGAGGCTACAATTTGCAAGAGCTCACCAAAATTGGACAGTTGAAGACTGGAAAAATGTTGCCTGGTCTGATGAGTCTCGATTTCTGTTGAGACATTCAGATGGTAGAGTCAGAATTTGGCGTAAACAGAATGAGAACATGGATCCATCATGCCTTGTTACCACTGTGCAGGCTGTTGGTGGTGGTGTAATGGTGTGGGGGATGTTTTCTTGGCACACTTTAGGCCCCTTAGTGCCAATTGGGCATCGTTTAAATGCCACGGCCTACCTGAGCATTGTTTCTGACCATGTCCATCCCTTTATGGCCACCATGTACCCATCCTCTGATGGCTACTTCCAGCAGGATAATGCACCATGTCACAAAGCTCGAATCATTGGTTTCTTGAACATGACAATGAGTTCACTGTACTAAAATGGCCCCCACAGTCACCAGATCTCAACCCAATAGAGCATCTTTGGGATGTGGTGGAACGGGAGCTTCGTGCCCTGGATGTGCATTCCACAAATCTCCATCAACTGCAAGATGCTATCCTATCAATATGGGCCAACATTTCTAAAGAATGCTTTCAGCACCTTGTTGAATCAATGCCACGTAGAATTAAGGCAGTTATGAAGGTGAAAGGGGGTCAAACAGTTAAAATTAGTATGGTGTTCCTAATAATCCTTTAGGTGAGTGTATATTAATTCTGAAACTTGAGAAGTGAAGCCCAAAGTGTCTTTCAAAAGATACTACAACAGTGTCCATACTCCAGGGGAGCCAGTAGATACAGCCATTTAAGTTGGGTATGTAATTTGCATGGTTTGTGCTCGGGAAGGGGGGGTGCACATCAACAGGTGAAACTGTGATGTCATGCTCCCTCGGAATGCTCACATCATGGGCTCGGTCTTCCTAGTGAGTAGGGCATAGGGATTATGAATTGGATTGGAACGCACCCGTTACGTGATTTGGGCGAAGGTGGCCGCAAAATGGGGGAATCTTACTGAATGAAGTAATGAGAGCCCGTATGATAAGCGTTGACTGTACATGATGATATGCCTGAATAATTATTTTAATTCCATGATGGGGAACGCTCGGGCATGCAGACTGTGAATGACAAGTGAATGAACCTTGATCGAGTTGCCCTCATGAGATCACGCGATTGCCTGCCATACTATGAGAGTGGATGCGCTGTTGACATGAAATACTGGCTTTTGATATTGATGCGAATGCGTTATGATGAACAGGCAGCGTTGCAACTTTGTGATGAACAGGTAGCATGGCAACGGAAGGTGTAGAACCATGACTAGATCTGAATAAATTTGATGGATATGAAAATGACTTAGCTTATTTCTGATGGAAGCCGGCTGCTGCCTGAGCCGATGATTTTGCAGGATTTGCGGGGTGCGCGCTCGTTCCGCGCCGGGTCGTGCAATGCGATTGAGAGAGATCTCCTGAGTGAATGAGATATGGGTGAAGATCCGGGTTTGCTGGTTGTTACTCCCCATGGGTTTGATGTTGGCAGAAGTTGAGATGAAGTGACGACGTCTTTGGAAAGGGAAGGCGGGCTTCCAGAGATGTGCTGTGCACTGGTTATCATGTGGCCTGGAGAAGTTGAAGCGCATCTAGTTGCAGTGTTAGCACACCGAAACGGCAATGTGATAGATTGTGAGCAGACTTATAAAGCATTGGCTTACATGCGATTGGATAGGAGTTACCCAGCTAATGATGTGATGATGTACACCTGCTGGTCTTCCCGCTAGAACTACGCTCCACTTCCATTTCTGGGCAATCTTGGAATAATATATTGATGTGATTGTTCATATAACCAGGTATGGGCCATACAAATTACAGGAGTTTCCCGGGAAAAATAACAAAATGGTAGGGAGTCGGGAAATGGGTGTGAAATACGGGAGACTCCCGGGAAAAACAGGAGTGTTGACAGGTATGGTGTTGAGACTTTTTGTTTAGGGTTATATAGTTAGTATACTACTGTGAACATAGATTTAAACATATGAAGAGTGTATTTATCTGGATATGCAGCAATCTAAACACTATATATTAAATGGTCTTGCTTTTATCTTATTCTTGATGGAAAATCCAGTTTAAGCTGGTAGCTGCATTTTGGAACATGGGAGCTTGTCGAGCTGGTCCAAGTTGGTCATGAGATGGTCCAAGTTGGTCATGAGCTGGTCCAAGCTGGTCATGAGCTGGTCCGTACTGGTCATGAGCTGGTCCAAGCTGGTCATGAGCTGGTCCAAGCTGGTCATGTGCTGGTCCAAGCTGGTCAGGAGCTGGACAGAAGCTGGTCATGTGTTGGTCCAAGCTTTTCAGGAGCTGGTCCAAGCTGGTCAGGAGATGAACAGAAGCTGGTCCAAGCTTTTCATGAGTTGGTCCAAGCTTTTCATGAGTTGGTCCAAGCTAGTCAGAAACTGGTCCAAGCTGGTCATGAGCTGGTCCAAGCTGGTCATGAGCTGGTCCGAGCTTGTCATGTGCTGGTCCAAGTTGGTCAGGAGATGAACAGAAGCTGGTCCAAGCTTTTCATGAGTTGGTCCAAGCTTTTCATGAGTTGGTCCAAGCTAGTCAGAAACTGGTCCAAGCTGGTCATGAGCTGGTCCAAGCTGGTCATGAGCTGGTCCGAGCTTGTCATGTGCTGGTCCAAGTTGGTCCCGAGCTGGTCCAAACTGGTCATGATTTGGTCCAAGCTGGTCATGAGCTTGTCCAAGCTGGTTTCTATTGGAATCTTAATCTCAGTACAAGTAAAGTGAAATATGAACTCTCATTAGAAGTCCATGAAGGTAAATAACCAGTTCTTGAAGAAAACATTTCCCTAAAAATTAATATTCTGTCATTTACTCAATTAAATGTTATCCTAAAATTGTTAGCTGTTAATTTGGTGGAACACAAAATGAGATTTTCTTTTTAAAAACTTAATGCAGATATTGCATAAAACTACAGTTCAAGCAAAAAGCACCATTAAAAACACCATAAGAATAGTCTGCATCAGCGGTTTACAAACGTTTTGATGCCAAGGACCCTCAAATATGATGATCTGCTTGCAGAAAATACAAAGGCACCTATATATTTCCATGTGTAAAGATGCATTTATTCTGTGTAAGGAGAATCAGTAATCGTTATTTTATAAAAACAACATGCTGTTTGCAAAATTAAATGATCACCATGTTGTTGTAGTACTTGTTTCACTGTGGATATAGATACTTTTCTACCTCCTTCCTCCAGCTTCTTCACAAGGTTCTTTGCTGTTGTTCTGGGATTGATTTGCACTTTTCACACCAAACTAAATTCATCTCTAGGAGACAGAAAGCATCTACTTTCGGAGTGATATGATGGCTGTGTGGTCACATAGTGTTGTCACGGTCTCGCTCACCTGCACCATGTTCCGTGTCATCTGCACCGTGTTTCGTGTCATCTGCACCGTGTTTCGTGTTGTCTGCCCCGTGTTTTCTGTTTCACCCGTCACTAGTCACGTTCCATGTCACGCTCCCTTGTTGTCCGCCCCGTGTTTTCTGTTTTACCGATCACGCTCCCTGTCATGTCTTCCTTTTTGTCCGCCCATCTTTCACTGTCTCTGTCACTGTGTTATTGTCCGCACCTGTCCGTCATTTTGTCATTACCGTGTCTCTTTATTTAAACCCCGCTGTTTTCCCTTCCCATTGTCGTGCGTTGACGTTTCCTGTTCGTCGATTATGCCTATGCTCATTCTCTGTTCATGGTTTTCCCATCTGTGTATTCGCCCGAGGATTTCTCTCTCTGTTCTAGTTCCCAGCTGTTACCCGTTCGAGGACCTGCCTTCCCTCCGTAGATGTTCGCTACCTTCACCCTGCCTGTTCACTCCTGCAACCCCTCTGACTCTGAAGTGGTATTAGGGAGGCCAGCAGGGGGTGCTCACCCTATGGTCTGTGTGGGTCCTGATGCCCCAGTATAGTGACAGGTACACTATACTGTAAAAAAAAAAAGCACCGTCTTTCGGATGGGACGTTAAACTGAGGTACTGACTCTCTGTGGTCATTAAAAATCCCTAGGGCACTTCTCGTAAAGAGTAGGGGTTTAACCCCGGTGTCCTAGCCAAATTCCCCCATTGGCAACTATCTATCATGGCCTCCTAATAATCTCCATCCCTGAATTGGCTACATCACTCTACCATCTCCTCTCCACCAATAGCTCCAGGGCTCTGTCCCCGAGCCTCCCAGGGGTCCACCTCTCAAGTCTCGCGAGCCTCCCAGGGCTCCTCCTCTCGAGCCTCCCAGGGCTCATCCTCCCGAGCCTCCCAGGGGTCCACCTCTCAAGTCTCTCGAGCCTCCCAGGGCTCCGCCTCTCAAGTCTCGAGCCTCCCAGGGCTCCGCCTTTCAAGCCTCTCCAGCCCTCCAGGGCTCTGCCTTTCGAGCCTCTCAAGCCTTCCACGGCTCCGCCTCCCGAGCCTCCCACGGCTCAGCCTCCTACGGCTCAGCCTCACACGTCTCCGCCTCTAGAGGCCCCTATGGCACCACCTTCCTCGGCTCCGCCTTTGAAGCCTTCCATCTCACCGCCTGAAGAGCCTCCTACGGCGCACCCTCCCTCGGCTCTGCCGCTAGAGCCACCCTCGGCTCCGCCTCCGGAGCCTCCCTCAGCCCCGCCTCCGAAGCCTCCCTCAGCCTCACCTCCGGCGCCTCTCCCGGCTCCGCCTCCGGCGCCTTCCTCAGCTCCGCCTCCAAGGCCCTTCTCGGCTCCGCCTCCCGCGCCTCTCCCGGCTCCGCCTCCGGCGCCTCTCCCGGCTCCGCCTCCTGAGCCACCCTCGGCGTCGCCTCCTGAGCAACCCTGCCTCACAAGTCTTCTACGGCTCCGCCTTCGAAGTCCTCCTTGGCCCCGCCTACCTACTTTAGATTCTAATAAAATTGCGTTTGGATCCTAACCACCCGTCTGCCTGCTCCTGCTTCGCACAAATCATTACAGGTGTTTATACTTGTGTATTATTGTACAGATGAACGTGGTGCCTTCAGGTGTTTGGAAATTGCTCCCAAGGATGAACCAGACTTAAAAAAACGAGTTTTAATGACTTCAACCTAAATGTATGTAAACTTCTGACTATTTTCTTCTGGCTGTTTCTGTTAAGACTATTGTTGCATGTATAAAACTGAAGAGGAAAATTTTTAAAATGTTATTGAAATGTATTTGAAGTCCATATAAACTATAATGAAACAGTAATGTTACATTTGAAATTTAGTTAATTTTTACCCTTTATATAAAAATAAAAAAATAAATTCTCAGACATTCTCTGGCCCCTGGGGATCCCCAGACTCCAGTTTGAAAACACAGTTTTTTATAAAATTTCTTCTGAAGTCATACATACAATAGCGTTGTGTGGAACAAACCAAACTTAATGGTATTATTTACTTCCCATCAAATATAGTGACTTCAGACTTACAACTTAAAGTCTTCATTGCAGCATACAGGCTTGAAACAACATGAACATGAGTTTTGATTTTTGGTTTATCTATTCCTTTAAAACAGCACAAAAGCTAATATTTACCAGCAACAAAAATTCAGTTTATTTCTGTAACATGCAGAATTTTTACACTTGGTGTTTTTCTTGTGACATCACTGACTGCCGAATCTCTGCTGTGTTCATCTCCTCGTTTCTGACATGATTATGTCCTCAAATGTTTGACAATTACACAGGACACGACATGTAAAACAAATTTTGAATATAAGTAGTAGCACATTTATATTGTTTAACTCTCTCATATAAAGAGATGTTGATGTTGTGTTCACACTGTTAGATCTCTGTGTTGTGTGTGATGTGCAGTTTGGGGTGTAGATCATGTGCAGAGCCTCTATTCTCTCTTCTCTCTGTCCAGCTCTCAGCCCCAGCGTCGAGCAACCCGCGGGAAGCACACGCCCCCTGTCTCACAGACCCCCTCGAGGACCCGGAAGGCTCTCAGGTGCTCTTGAGACAGTCCACACAGAGTCCAAAACGTTAGCTCCGGAGGTGGTAAGACTGCTCCGTCCCCTGGTGGAGGGCTGGGAGGAGAATCTTGTGTTTTATCATTTGCCGCGCCACCTAACAAGGGCTGCGGTACCCAAATTCTCAATAAAAGAGCTATTTCCTTTTTCTCTTGGTCATCTGGCCCACAAATGCCGTTCTCATTGCACTTTGCTTCCAGATCTCAACAGTCCCGGCTTCCTGAACGCGGTGCCCCCGCCCTCAGCCCCACGATTGTTCCCCGGCCAGCCGGTTCAGATGAGTCCAGAGGACGCCAACACCAGACCTCCTCCTCAGTCATGAACCCGCCCCCTGCCGGGTGCGCGGAGCAAGGTAAGTGCTTTGAGTCTATTCTCAGCACCAGAGCCTCAGGACGCTTCACTGCCTCCCGACGCCGCATTACCTGTTCCGCCCCGCTGCGAAGCCCCGCCGGGTACGTCCAAAATACTCGTCCCCTTGGTGCCCCTAGCACGGAGTTTAGAGGCGTGGCTCTCACTGCCCAAACCGTCATGCTGGCTGCACCGGACCATTCGACTTGTTTACGCAATTCAGTTTGCCAGGCCTCCGCCCCCCTTCATGGGCATCTATTTTTCCGCAGTATACAGCGAACATGCCTAGTCCCTGCGTGAAGAAATCGCCTCTCTTCTAATCAAGGACGCGATAGAGCCTGTCCCTCCAACCAAAATGAAGAAGGGTTTCTACAGCCCTTACTTCGTTGTACCCAAGAAAGGCGGCGGCTTACGACCGATCTTGGACCTGCAAGTTTTCAACCAGGCTCTGTCCAAACTCCTGTTCAAAATGCTCACCCAGAAACAAATTATATCTGGCGTCCGGCATCTAGATTGGTTCGCAGCGGTAGACCTGAAGGACGCGTACTTTCACATCTCGATCCGGCCTCGACACCGACCCTTTCTATGGTTCGCGTTCGACGGTCAGGCGTATCAGTACAAAGTCCTCCCCTTCGGCCTGTCTCTGTCCCACCAAGACGTGGTTCTCGGACCTCACCCTTCTCGCGACAGCCCCTCCCTGGCGGATTCTTCTCAGGGACGGGGCACGCTCTGGCACCCACACCCAGACCTCTGGAACCTCCATGTCTGGCCCTTGGACGGGATGCGGAAGATCTATCCGGTCTACCATCGACCGTCATAGATACTATCAACCAAGCCAGAGCCCCCTCTACCAGGCATCTTTATGCCCTAAAGTGGCGCTTGTTCGCAAATTGGTGTTCTTCCCAGGCTGAAGACCCAAAGAGGTGCGCGGTTAGGTCAGTGCTCGTGTTTCTACAGGAGAGGCTGGAGAGGAGGCTGTCCCCCTCCACCCTCAAGGTGTATGTCGCCATTGCGGCTCACCATGACACAATAGACGGCAAGTCTCTAGGTAAGCACGACTTAATTATCAGGTTCCTAAAAGGTGCCCGGAGGCTAACTCCCTCCCAGCCTAACCTGTTTCCTTTCTGGGATCTCTCGATCGTCCTCATGGGCCTCCAGAGACCCCCCTTTGAGCCGCTAGATTCAGCTGGACTCAGGGCCCTTTCTCTCAAAATGGCCCTGCTGATCGCGCTCGCCTCCATCAAGAGGGTCGGGGACCTGCAAGCGTTCTCTGTCAGCGACACTTGCCTGGAGTTCGGTCCGGCAGACACATACGTGATCTTAAGACCGCGACTGGGCTACGTGCCCAAGGTTTCGTACCACGCCCTTCAGAGACCAGGTAGTGAACCTGCAAGCTCTGCCCTGGGAGGAGGAAGACCCAGTCCTTTCGTTGCTGTGTCCGGTACGTGCTTTGCGTATCTATCTGGACCGCACGCAGAGCTCTAGACGTTCTGAGCAGCTCTTTGTCTGCTTCGGGGGACAGCAGAAAGGGAACGCTGTCTCCAAACAGAGGCTCGCCCACTGGGTTGTCGACGCCATTTCACTGGCTTATCACACCCAGGCCGTCCCTCAGCCGAGGTAAAATAGTGCGCCTTTGTTCCCAGGAGACCCCATCTTCGGATCCCATGTTGATTCCTCCCTAGCCCTTTTGAGTCTGCAGTTCAGCGGAGGAGCTCGCCGACCCAAGCCACTACAGGTAATCAATCTCCCCTGTACTGGAATAGGTGCTCCACAGGTTAAGGCCTCCTGTTCGGACTCCCCCTGTGTGTAATTCCGCAGTACTGTCCCCTCACGAGCGGACCCCCGTGTCTCCCTTAGGCAGTTCCAGCTGCCTCGGTCGCCGTGCTGTAGCAACTCCCCCCTCTACGAGGCTGGATCTACCACCGCGCCAACTTTCCCACATAGGTCCTAAGCGGCCATGTGATGTATTCACCACTCTTTGCCTCCCCTGCAGGGTAGGTGTGGTCTCCGCAGGGTCTTCTCCCCCTGAAAGAATAGGAAACGGGGTAAGACCCCCTTCCCTTAACCTGTTAACCTGCACCAGTGCGATGTCGCACCGAAGAGTCCCCCCCCCCCCAGTTTAATGTTTATGAATAGATTTAACGTGAAAGAACATCATTAATCTTGGCAAACTATATATCATTTTAAAGGTGTAAGCCTCAAGCATCGATGATAGAGCTCTGTTTTTCGATGAAAAGCTTATAACGAATGTATTTCTTGCATTTATGTAAGCAATACAGATCAAACACACGTAATCAAAAACTGAGTACCAGTAGTGTCATAATAACGAGCCACACACGCATCCACTGCTAAAAGTTCCAGATTGAATGGAAAGGTGAGGGTCCACTGAATAACATCCCATAGAGCATTTTTAGTCCAAAGAAACAATAACGTTGTAACATCGATGGTTATTCCTTTGTTTACATCGAGATTCTTCAAATCCCATTTGATTTATATGGTAAATGCATTGTGGTCTGAAAAGACCAAATATAAAACAAATGGCTTGTCTGATGGCTGGCCATCAGTGTGATTGTTGATTCTATGTCTGACCATCCATATGAATGCTGTCTGTATCACTGACCATCACCAGCCATTGAATGTTGAATGGGCGACTATCGGTATGAATGGTGTATATGACTAAAATAGCTTGCAGTACCCTTCATAACATTTGGTCATTAGGATGCTTTTTGAGGTATCCAAGGAGGCTTCTTGGTACCTGGACATAGTCTTGGAAAAAATATTGCAGAAATCTCATTTTTCATAATATCTTCCTCAAATGTGAAATATAAACTCATGAGACTTGTGGCTTTCAATCAATTGCCTAACTGGATTCCTCCAGGTTGTTTTCATTGATTTTTCCATAAAATAATGAAATGTTACTTGCAGTACAAATTATCTTCAAGACACTTTAAATTCTATAAATTTTTGTCTGTGTAAGTTTTTTCAACTTTTACATTTGGGTAATAAACTCCAAAGTGTCTTCTTTTTAAATATGTCTAAATTGTGCATGTAGAGCAAATTGTTCAGTAACTACAATTATTTTAGTTTGGGGATGTCATTTCTGGGGATGTGCCTCAGGCAAGGGGAGAAATGGAACTGACATAGTCTTGGAAAAAAGCTTGCAGGAACCCCATTTTTCATTATATCCTCAAATTTGAAATATAAACTGATGAGACTTGTGGCTTTCAATCCTTTACCTAATTGGATTCCTCCAGGTCTATTTTTATATATTTGTACATGAAATAAGTTCACATTATTTATGAGGCACTTCAACTTTTATAACTTTTTATTTGTTTGAGCATTATCAACTCTGATTTATTGTTAGTAGAGTGCCAAGTGTCTTCTTTCCAAAGACACCTTAATTGTGCCTGTGGTACACTGTTCTCGGGAGCTATATTTATTTTAATTCAGGTATGTCATTTTCAGCTGTGAGCCCCTGAGTGGGGGTGCAGGTTAACAGGTTAAATGCATGTAAGGGCCCCGGCCGTAGTTGCTCTATGCGAGAAACATATGGCGCTTTTCCACTACACAGTACCTGCTCGACTCAGCTCAACTCGACTCGACTTTGTTTGGTTTTCCACTGTGTAAAAGTTGTACCTGTACCTGCTTTCGGTACCTTCGGGTACTTTTTCAGTACCACCTCGGCGAGGTTCTGAGGCGAGCTGAGGCGATACTAAAATGTGGCGTAAAAACAATGCCGACTGCTGATTGGTCGAGAGAATCGTCACTATTCACTGCGTCATCATTGCGTGCGCCAGGCGGAGTATCCAGAATAACCCGGCATTGTTAAATAGTTTGCACAGATATAGCCTACAGAAGTATTATTATGGCAACTCTGAAGAATACGCGCGTGGTCAAGCGAGGAGGTGCAGACTTTTTCTTTGTTTGGTTGCGAAGAAAGGATCCAGCGAGAGCTTGATGGGGCAACGAGGAGCGAAAAAGTTTTTGAGAAATCTCCGAACTGCTGTCCACACATGGCTACAACAGGACTTTCCAGCAATGTAGGGAAAAGTTAAAAAACTGAAAAGTGACTACAGAGCTGTAAAGGACCATAGCGGCGCAGTGGTTCAAACCGAAAAAGCTGGAAGTGAGTGCGAGCAGATGGACTGTATCTCTGACCATAGACCGTGAGTAGCGGGAGGGAGGGTGGACTTGACTTCGGCCACCAGTTTGTTGGAGTAAGCTGATGGAGGATGGTAAGTGTTTTAAGTTTACATTACATTAATTCTGTAGAGCACTCAGCTCGAGAGTTATGTTTTCTGTAGGCTGGCTTTTGAAAAGCTGAAGCTCACTTATAACAACGAAGACTGTAAACTGTAAACAATTGCTGCTACCTCTAGCTAGCTGCTAACTATCTGCCATTGCTATTTTTAGTATTGTGTTGACTTTTGTATGATCTTTCTATCTAAGATTCATTTTCGACGAGAGAGAATGGTTCAGTGACACCAACTGATGCCGCGTCGGCACCAGAACCATCGACACCAACAAGATCAGCAGCGTCGACACCGAGACCGCAGCAGCGTCGACACCGAGACCCGCAGCAACCGGTTAGTATAATTGAGAAAAAGTAAACCCTTCTAGCCTGTTGTCTGTGAATCTATACACACTTATTAATATATCATTAATCGTATCAATTACTCATTAATAACGTAAACTTACTTGCATAACAACAGGAAGCATTCCCAGTTATGGGAATACAGGATTCATTAATATACCTGTTCAGTATTTTTATAACTTTTCAGAGCGAACACAGTGTACACCTATACTGTACACATAGTATTTTAAAGTTGACATTTACTAAAATAGTTGGGCTCAGATGTTAAGTAGATTACATATACTATATACGTAATAGTAAGTTGTGGGCTTGTCTTTTTTTGTGTAGCAGCTGTAATGATAATACATGTGAACAATTTAAAACACACACAACCCCTTTGAATGAAATGTGACTTGTCCGTTTTTCTTTATAACTCATTCATTGTAATTATTTTTTGGCCAGGGCGGAGGAAGCGAAAGAGGGAACAGGAGCATCTGACTGTCCTGAGGAGATGCAGACATCGGATGTCGAGCAGCTGGAGTTGAACCGGGCACAGCGGGAGCGCCATTTACAGATGGCACTCGATGATGCAGCACATGCCCGAGAACTTCAGGCGGCTTTAAGGAGAGAGGAGATTGCTGCAGCGTCGTCCTTCAACAAGGCCTTTCTGGGAACCCTGGGCCAGCTTGTCCAGGCACTGAACCGGTGGGATGCTGTTCCACCGCCCCTGGACTGAAACCCCTTTGTTTATTCAAATTTAATGTTTGCACTACATGTAACATATGTATATAGTTTGATGTGTGAATTTATATTTGTATTATAATTTTTCTATTTGTATGCGTGTTTAAATAAAACCTTTTTGAAACTTATTACAAACAGTGTCTTTTTTGATGGTTTGCTTTTTACAAGGGTTTGAACAAGTATTTTCAGATTGTATACTGTGATAACCTTTAATGAAAAACAGCAGAGACAACATATTTAATGATAATGTATTTATTTAGTAATTAAAATAACGCATCAGACCCTCTCGTACATCTCTGCCCTCCTCCTCAACACCCTGTGCCACTGCCACCACAGGCTCTGCTGCTGCAGGTGCATCCCAGTCATTGTCATAGTCCTCTCCGTGACTCTCACAAAGGTTATGCAAAGCACAGCAAGTAAGAATCATAGATTTCACAATTGTAACATCACAGTCATTTCTTTTCATGAGGCAACGCCACCTTCCCTTCAGTCTACCAAAAGCGTTTTCAACCACTACCCGTGCTCCACATATTTTCTTGTTGTAGATCTGCTGTTCTACTGTCAGCCGTCCAGTGTCAGTGAATGGCTTTAGGAGCCAGTTCTGCAGGGGATAGGCAGAATCTCCCAGGATGTAGTAGGCAACATCCACCCCACCAATATTCCTGGTGTAAGCTGGAAAGTGGTTGCCACGGCTGGCCAACTCCCACAATGTGGACAGTCTTAAAACACGAGCATCATGCAAGCTGCCAGGCAGTCCTGCAAACACGTTCCAGAACAGTCCTTTTCCATCTACAACACCTTGAAGGACGATGGAGTGCCAGCCTTTACGGTTGAAATAGTCACAGTGGTACTCCTGTGGTGCCAAAATGGGTATGTGTGATCCATCAATAGCACCAACACACTGCGGGAGCCCCATCTGTTCTCAATGTAGGCAGCCATTTCTTCAAACTTCTCCTGGTCTGGGTAGCGGTTTGTTAGGGAACCAACAAGCGTTTCTGCAGCAGCAGTGAACTCTTGAACACACCGGCAAACAGTTGTTATGCTTACTCGAAAAGATGGCCGATAGTTCTGTACTCTGAACCGGTCGCAAGCTTCCATAGTCGCGATGGCCACTCTCTTCTTTAGAGGAACACACTTGCGGAAGCTTGTGTCTTGTCTCTCCATCACTGGGCGCAGTTTGTTGTACAAATATATGAATGTTTCTTCCGACATTCTGAAGTTCTGAACCCACTGCTGCGTTTGTGAAACCAGGAACAATAACATCCCACCACTCGGTAGCTCGGTTGAAAGCCCAAACAGAGGGTCTGCACGGCGACTTTGCAAAGCTAAACAGATCTGAAACACATAAACCATGCACATTTTAGTGCATTGATACTGGTAGCTATAAAGTTGATTAAATACTTTGCATATAGTATAGTATTTACACATATGCAAACGTTAGCTATGTTGGCATAACTTACCCTCTTGCGTCGGCTTTGAACAACGGATTAGTCTCGTAGTCTGAACTCTGTAGTAATTCCCAAACTCTCCTGTTTTTTCAGCAGTGTTTCGTTTTGCTGCCCTCAGCCTCTCATGAAACAGCGTTTGTCTTCTTGCTGTGAGAAACAGCCACATCCCGAGGATAAGAAACAGCATACACTCGATTTCCTCCATTGTCCTGTGTGTGTGGGTAGCGGATATGTGTCGCGTATAAGATTACGTCACGGCAGTTTCCTGCGGCGTCGCTATGACGACCGGGTACTATTTGTGGCGGTACTGTCTGCAATGGAAAACGGAGCGAAAAGCGAACCGAGGCGAGGTGAGTCGAGGCGAGTTGAGCTGAGTCGAGCAGGTACTGTGTAGTGGAAAAGCGCCAATAGAGAGAAAAGAGGCCCAGCCAGGCTTGGCCCGTTCCCAGGTTGGCAAGCATCACCTTGTTCCCCTCTCCAGGGTAACCAGAAGGATTCTGATGGCTTTAATGGGGCAATGGAGGGAACGAGACGTTGTGTCTTCCCCACCACATCGCTGAGCCGAGCCACTGTTGTGGCCGGATCATTTCCGGCTCCTCAGAAAAATTCTGAATGAACTCCCGTATTCGCCCCGCTTAAATACCCATATGTCCGGAGGTGGGATATGCAAATACCGTCTGCCAACTTCTCATTGGCCTTTTTTCATGGAACAGAGGTATATATCGGCGCTCAAGAGAGACCCCTAGTGTCGCTTCTCTGACACACGTCTCGTTCCCTCCATCGGGGAATGGAGGTTACATACGTAACCTAGATGTTTTGCGCACTACATTATTACTCTGTTGGTATATACTGTAGATGTTGCAGAAACAGGAAGTGTAGTATAGTAGTATGTCATTCTGAACTCTAGTTTCTAACATGCTTCACATTCAATGGTGACACTCTGAACATATCTGTGATGCTGCAGGGGAAAACAACTTGACATCAGTATGAGTAATAAAACACTCAGAGTCACGATTTCAATCATTTTGAGATCATTTACTGAAGATTTTGTTTCATACATGCACAGAATAGAAGTGAAGAAGAGCTGGTTAACAAAACAGACTTCAGTTATTATAGTCACATGAAAACAAATCAAAGTGTCATTGTTATTAGTTTTTCTAAGATTCTAGCAGGTTACAACATTAAATATTCTAGATCTGACTTCTTATGAACAATAATGATGTATTAATCATGTTCTCATTCTAAGGTTTAGTAGATTATATGCAGGGGTCAGAGGTTATCTATCAGTCATGAACACTTTTCTGAATGTGTCTGAAGTTCCAGTTATTTCACTATAATAGAGTCACATGTTAAAATCAACTTTAAACAAGAATAAAACTACTGTAGATGATCTAGACAGAGTATCTTGTGAGTTTTCTTCACTGCAGACTTTATTCTGGTCGTGTTTGTGGAATGAAGACCTCAACATCTGCAAAACACTTGAGCAAAACAAGTCGAGAAACAATAAAAGCCAAACAGGACGACTCTGAAAGTATTTCATTAGTAGAACTTGAAGGTTGTAAAATATACGTCTAAAACATTAATGATTACAAATATCAAATATATCAATGGTTTAATGAAGTATGAAAGAAAGTAAAAATAATAATGAAATCACTCAATTCTATATGATTTAATAAATGGTGAATCAAGTGGTTAATTGATGATTAATTATATGAATATTATTGATCATGTATGAATAAATGCAGTAAAATAAAAATGCATATTCTCTAAATGAATAATCAATGTTATTACAGACCCTCAGTCACCCCTCAAATAACATACATTACTTTACATGTATTAAGAATGATGATTAAAATAAAGATAATAACAGACAATCATAAAATATTGATTAACAGTAAATGAGATTAATATAAGGAGAAAATGTAAAGCAAAGAGATTAAAAATGCACAAAACTAAAGATTGTATTTCAGTTAGTTGATCCCAGAGAAACTGATGCTATTCATCTATAATCTCACACTGGACTGTCAACATATTCTCCTCAATACAACTGCCCTATATATATATATATTTCATATCCTCTTTACTTATTGTATTGTATATTGTGTATTCTATATTGTGTGTATTGTGTACTGTACATTGTATATAATTATTGTGTTGTGTAAGTATGTGTACATTTCATATGTAAATTGTGTTGTGTAAGTATGTGTACATTTGATATGTAAATTGTGTTGTGTAAGTATGTTGTTTACTGTAATTGGTATATGTCTCGTCACTGTCATGACTGCTATGTTGCTCGGAACTGCACACAAGACTTTCACACACTGCACTTGTGTACATGGTAGTGTGACAATAAAGTGATTTGATTTGATTTGATTTGATATTAGAGACGTCATTAACTCAGTCACCATCAGCTTGTAGATAACTCAAATGTGATAGAGGAGGAGTTATGTAGATGAGCAAATGAATGCGCTAATAAAGTTACATGAGCTGTTAAATTAACACCAGATGGCGTGTGGCGTTTACTTAACGCGTGACGACGCACACACACACGCACACACACACTCTGCTGCGCGTCTTGACCACATTATCACCTCGGGTGTGCATTATTTTTAAAACAATTCAATGGGCCGGAGTCAATTATTCCTTGCATATGTATTATTTGTTTGATCATATTCAGCACCTTCCAGCAGCCGGTACATACCGGAACATTTATATTTGATATTGTATTCTGTAATTAAAGAGCTTCTTAAACTGCTCTATTAGTTTATATGTATTAAAAGTATTTATTCAGACTCTCAATAACATCTTGCTTTGAGTGCTTCTTCCACTCATCTGGAATCTGACCCCAGCCCTGGAACTTTTTATCATAATTATTTTCCAGATCTTTCTGGAATCTGCACACAAACCACTTCCAGTACGGCAGCTCAGAGACGTCAGGAGTGATGCTCCAGTTAGCATAAACACCTCCTGCTGTTCTGTATTCTTTGAATGGAAACACCTGATCTGATGATTTAAATGATTCATCACTTGTCACTAAAGTTGTACAAAAATCAGTGCAGAGATCCCGTGTTCCTTCATAATGGCATCCTTTCAGTCCATCCACTCGATGGAAAGGAACACTGTGATCTTCATAATGGTCTTCTATTGTGTTGGTGCAGATTGCTCCACAGAAAGGACACTGAACCCAACAGCACTGAGAGAAGTGATCAATCAGAATCTCATCTGGTCTGTATTTACAGTCCAGAATTACTGGAAAAGTCTCTGTACTGAATTTACTGCTTATGTCAGATATTACTGAAGGAAGTTCTTTTCTCATCACATCTTCTAAGAGTTTGAAATCATCAACATCATCACGACTCACTCCACTGAAGTCTTTAACAGAGAATATCAGCACATCTGAGAGCTTCTGTGTGAAACACTTCAACCACAAATCAACATCTCCACTGTTCACTTGAACATGTTCAGTAGATTCATGAGCTGCTTTCATGATCTTCTGCTGCAGGAGTTTGATGTTCTTCATCATCTTGGGCCGAACACTGTCACTGAAATTATCAGTGATGTACTGACTGACTTCAGCTCTGATGAAACTCTTGAAGTGATCTCTGGGATTTTTAATGTAGTTCATGTATTTGTAAAAGTTCTCCTGTTCTGCCAGTGTCTTCAGGATGTGTTTCTCCAGTTTTGATCTGTTTCCATTCAGTGATTCACAGTTTGTTCTCATTTCATCTGCTAAATCTCTGGCAGTGTTCTTGTAGACACTCTGTTCAATGGGATCTTTCAGTTTCTGACAGATGATCTCACCAAAAACAGCAGCTGATGTTGCACCTTTACAATATTTCTGGAAAACACTGAAGTACTCTCCTCTCTTCTTCTCCATGTAGAGAACAGGATCATTGGCTTCTCTGAACAGTCTGTGTTGGTCAGTGAAAGTATGGTTTGATTTCTTACAGATGGAAAGCACCAAATCCATGAAGAATTCATTCTTGAACACATATTTCACTGGTCCATTCTGATGTTCAGTGAGTCTTGCCTTTATATAGTCTGTGAGTTGTTGAATGTAGCTTTTGTTGTAGCCCATCTTTGAAATGTTGAATGACAGGATCATTTTGTCTGTTTCATGAGCAATTTCACTGACTAATGTTCTTATTTGTGTTTCATCCTCTTTAGACAGAGCAAAACCTAACATATCTTTTGCTCCTTTGTAGAGATTTCTAACAGGTCCTGTAATTCCACTGGATTTCTTTAACTTCACATAATCTGAATAACTCGGCACAGAGAAAATATCTCCGCTCTCCCTCCAGTGATCTACAGGAGCACTTTCATTGATGTCACTGAGGAGTTGTTTCACATCTGTTAATATGTCAATGTCTTTGATTGTAGGATTGTCTCTAATGATCTTCACACTCTGTTTCCAAAAGCAATCAAACTCTTTCTTCAGTGTTTCTTCATCATTTGCTTTGTCTTTGAGTTTTAAGGCGAGTGTTTTGCTCTTTTTAAAGAGAGTGTTTTCATGATGTGTCTTCTGAGCATCAATCTCTTTCTTCAGATCTCGCTGTTGAAGAATCTCATTTAATTTTCTTTTTGTTTCTCTCACAATGTTTTCTTGAAGCTCTTTGATTTTTATCTCAAATGAAGTTTTCCACTCAATCAGTATTTCTTTATCTTTGTCTTTCTCAAAGAAATCTGACATTGATTTTTTCACTTCTTCACTTTTCTCTTTCAGTTCTCTTTGAAGATGTGATTTATCAACCTCATGAATTGTTTCATTTTCTATTTTGTTTTGTAGTTTGTTTTCAATTTCCAGCATGGCACTGCGGAGACTCCAGGTCCACTTGCTGTATTCTGTCTCCAGTTTCCTGTAAGCTGAAATCTCCAGAGAATTTCTGAAGCTGAACACAAATCGTTCATTCAGTAAAGCCTCCCAGAGATCTTCAATCCGACCTTTCAGGTCTTTCAGCATCATGCCATCTGATTTTGAAGCATGAGAAATAATGGTTTTCTTTAGATCTTGAACATTTTCACAGTAGTTTGGGTTTGGTGGTGCCATGGGTGGGCTGCCCTCCCAGAGTTGTGCAAAATACTTCACATCCTTCTGAACATCAAATGCAATGACATCACTGAAACATTCTGCATCACAGACTTCATCTTTAGCAGCAAGTTTTGTCATTTCATCCAGTTTCTCCAGCAGTCGTCTCCTTCCCTCCATGTTTTTCTCTCCAGCTGTGACATCTGAAACATTCTGATGCACAAACATGCAGCTGGGATTCAGTCTGACCTTCTTCATCCTCAGGAAGGCCTGAACAACAATCTGAAGAGTGTCCTGCATCTCAGATGGGTTTTCTCCAAAGATGTTGATCAATGTCAGATGCCCAAGACCCACAACAAATGTGGCCAGTTCATTGTCATGATGTCTCATTGATCTTTCAGCCAGTTCTAGAGCACGAAGTCCCTCAGTATCAACCACCAGAATATAGTCAAACTTCAGCTGTGCTTTCATCTCCTCTGACACTCTGACCAGCTGCATGAAAGCTCCTCTGGTGCACCTGCCAGCACTGACGGCAAACTGCAGTCCAAACATGGCATTCAGCATGGTGGATTTCCCAGAGCTCTGAATCCCTAAAACTGACAACACAAACACTCTCTGGTCTCCCAGTTTCCTGATGAGTTCATCTAGAACAGCAGAGATCCAGATCACAGGAACATGAGCAGCATCTCCATCCATCAGCTCCAGAGGAAATCCAGAGATCATCATCTCTGCTGCAAGACTCGGGAGAGAAGAGAATTGAAACTGCAGACCTTCCTTGTTCTTCTTCACAGATGAACATGATTCATAGATCTGACCGATATCTCTCAGGATGTGCTCCAAACCAAAGGTTGCAGCCTGAAGCTCCTCAGATATTCTCTCAAGTTCAGTTTGATCAGCTTTATGTTTTTCTCTTTGTTCAGTTTTGAGTTGCTCAGACTTATTTTTCTCTTTCAGGTGTAAGACTGTTGACCACTTATCATCATATTTGTGATGTAGAGCAGAAAGTTCAGTTGAGGTGTGTTCATCCATGAGGATCCCAAGCCATTTGAGGAAAAATGTTTTCTTATTTGCAGCATATTTTTCATTCATTTCATTAATAAAGTACTTCATGAAGTCACTAAGCACACACTGATGCTGCTGTTCACGGATTTCCTTCATCTCTTGTTGTTTTTTACTGGTTTCCGTTTCTAAATTATTTCCATGAGGTCGATGTAGTTCTTTGTTCGTCTGACACCACTGATGCCACAGTTTTCCCTGACAGGGCAGAAATGATTCTTTATTTTCTGTCAGATCTTTATTCTCCAGTAATCTCAACATCTGCTGTGCTGCTTCTTTTCCTCTCCTGCAGTCTTCATCATCATCTTCATCTACTCTGATATCTGAGTGTTTGGACACATCTTCAAGTCTGAAAATGGAAGATGATTCTGAAGATGAGAGACAATCAATTATAGCACTTCTGATTTCTTCAGATATATCTGACTGATTTCGGTCTTTTAAACCAATTTTGTATTTTTTTGTTTTATTTTTCTTAATTACAGCAAATTTGTCATCAGCAAAAATGCAAATGAGTGGCTTTAAGCACTTGTTGAGTTTTTCAACTTTTTTCGTGTTTTTGTCATTCCTGTTAAGTTGTGGTAGAATAACAACATTGACTGAGGACATTTCAGTGAGGATCTGCAGCTGTTTCTCATGGTCTCCTGCATTTCCATGTAGATTACAGAACGCAACACAGTCAGTAAATTTATCCGTGTTTTTTCCAGACGGGCAGTACCAGGCGATCTCCACCACTCCATCCATCAGTACTCTGGTTCTGCTGCTGCCTGGGCAGTTCCTGTGGAAGAACGTGTTGTGTTTCTCATTGATCAGACTGTTCATCAGATGAGACTTGGATGAGGACACTGAGCCAAACCTGAAGAAACACACCATTGGAGTTTCTGCCTTACAGACTGACTGGACTTTACTGATGATTTTACCTTTATCATCAAATGTCTTCCAGCTCTTGTTGATTTGTCTGAATGTCCAGAGAGGAAACTCAATGTGTTGTGTGAATGGATCAGGTACAAGCAGAGGCAGAGCATACTGACACTGTGACAGTTTAGTCACCATCAGCTGCTTCAGGAAACTATCAGCACAATGAAACACGGCCATCTGAACATCCATTGAGTGAACAGGATCTGATCTGCTTGTTTCTTCATTAGACAAAGACATTGTATTGAAAAAATAATCTTCATCATCAGACGAGTCGTTGTCATTGTGTTGTGTGTGTTCTTGTTTTTTGGTCTCTTTAGATTTAATGTATCTTGCTCTGTAGTCCATCAACAGTAGTTTTTGTAGGAATGTCTGAAACAGTTTCTCTTCAGCACAAGACTCTTGAGACTGTGATGAATCTGCAGTTATCTGAAGAACATCTTCTCTTTTCAGTTTGTTTTGCAGTTTGCCCTCAAGATGAATTCTCTGAAACATCTCCATTTTTTCTCTTCTAGTCTTTTCATGGTGTAATTCTTGACCTGGACTGACTCCTGTTGTCCCAAAGATCATGTTTTCTCCCTATTTAATAGACAAAACAATAATAATAAAATATAACAATAATACACTTTGAACATTATTTTTCAGTATAGAAACAACGTTCCTGTCCTTATTTTCCCAACATTAAAGAATCACAAAAACTGAACAAAACGTGATGATCACATTGTAATGTGTCGTGGAATCTATCACATATTCGGGTCTTTAGAGAACCGGCACATACATCTATCACAAATGGATCTAAAAAGTGAACACAGTGTAAAATCTCAAAGCAATTAGAAAATAATATAATAATATATTCTGATATATTTTATGTTTTATTTTATTTTAGGACAAATCTAGAACAGGATTCATTACTTTCACACTGAAATTTCATGAGATGCAACTGTCTGTCAAACACATATATAGATGTTCTTCATATAAGCTACACATTTGTATTTTCTCTGCCATTTACAAAGTCTTAATAAATGCACAGCCTATAAAATTTCAGCAGCACACCCAAATGACAACATCCATATCACACTGTTCTACAGCTCATTTCTATAGTTTACTTCCACTTTGTTTCTTCATCAAATGACAATTCAAAATATAAATCAAGTCAATCACTGAAACAGAAAACACCTTGAGTAAAAAATAACATGTATATGTACGTGTACACTCATATGAGACAGGGACTAAAACAAATAGTTTACATTTCGGCTCGATCAGATTAAAAACAGTATTTTTTCATTCTGTTTTTAGCGATCTGAGGTGTCCTTTCCGAAAGGTTACTGGTTAGAATGAAATAAAAGAACAGTTCATCAGTGGTGAGTGTAATATCACCCCCTCTAGCTAATAACTTTCTTTATAATGAGAGTGCATTGTGCTAATAATCTTTGAAAATAACAATAACATCAAATCATTCAATGCTGGGATTTATTTAAATTTTTTTCAGAGACAGATGCAGTTGTTACCTAAACATTTTGTGTATTTAACATGTTATTATTATACAGCAACACTACAGCACTCCTATTTTATTTAACAGATCTGTCAATCTGTGATGTTTGACAGTTTACATGTTTTATTCTTATTATAGCATAACTGTATTAATATGCTGTAAGGGGGTCCACCTATTGGTCCAATGGCGGCTTCCAACAGCATGGATGAAGGTCTCTTGCGTGTTCTGTCTTATCATGCGTGTTCCGTTTAAGTTATTTAATTCCAACTACATAACTATATTATTCATTTTAAGATCCTCATTTATCTTATCTGACTCCAATTATAAAAGTTTCTAAGGATATATTTATGTTCTAATCTTAGTTCCCCTTCTGTCGCTCTCTCCACGTTGTGTCGGAGAAGCGACACTAGGGGTCTCTCTTGAGCACCGAATATACCTCTGATCTATGAAAAAAAAAGCCAACGAGAAGTTGGCAGCTAGTATTTGCATACCCCGCCCCCGGACATACGGGTACAAAGGCGAGGCAAATACTAGAGTTCATTCAGAAAATTACTTCGGAGCCGATGGTCGTATATGCAGTCTGCTGCGAGTTACACACACACACCAAGTTCCCGTGTATTCCTCTGACGATCTGCATGCTGTTGGATTTGTCGGTGCATAACAGCGGCTTACTCCTTTCCTGTGCACGGCTGTGCATTGTTGCCCCTGGGCGCTTCGACAGCGCAGCTAAAACTCGAAAGTGTTTTCTTAAAAGAGTGATTTTATTTAAAAGAGTAATTTACTCTAAAAGAGCAAACACAGCGAGCGTTGAACGTCCTTTTCAGGACGCGTCTTTGTAAAGATGCCGTTCCGCCGCTGTGTAGTTCCTGGATGCGGTAGAGTGCTTTCCGCTTCAGACGGCCACAGGCGTTGTCTCGTGTGTCTGGGTAGCGATCACACCGAGGCTGCGTTTGTGGATGGCTCATGTTCTCACTGCGAGAACATGACCATGACAACGTTGCGGTCGTGGCTCGTTTTCAACCGAGAACGAGCCACTCCAGCCACCCCTCGCATTGCTCCTTCTTCCCATGGTATTGAGGACGGTGCGAGTGGTGCTGGAAGCGCTCTAGGGATGGCAGCGGGTGCGGCTCCGTCGGGTACCAGAGATCCGCGGACCACCCGTTCCCCGGCACGCTCGTTGACTCCCGTCCGTGCTCGAGGCAACAGCGGCTCGCCTCACAACCAGCCTGCCTATCCTCTAGAGCTCGAAGCTGATGAGCTCGCCGCTGCATTGGAGAGCGCGGCGTCTGAAGCAGATGACTCCCCTGGGCTGCCGCCTTCGGGCCAGCATCCCCAGGCTGAGGCTGACGCTCAGATGTCTGACATGCTTTACCGGGCTGCTGCCAGCGTGGGCTTGGACTGGAACCCTCCATCCTCCCCACAGCCATCGCGGTTGGATGACTGGTTCCTGGGGTCTGGGCACCGCTCATGGCCACGTCCCTCCCAGTCCCGTTTTTCCCGGAGGTGCATGATGAGCTGACGTCACTGTGGAGAGCACCTTTCACCTCTCGTCACAAAGCCACTCGCTCATCCGCTCTCTACCCTCGACGGCGGAGCTGTCCACGGATACACGCCGATTCCCCCGGTGGATTCCCCTACCACCTGTCGGGGTTGCCCTGTACTCCCCTCCAAGGCCTGTAGGACAACATCCTCGCTGACAGCAAAGGCCTACAGCGCCGCCGGACAGGCGGCTTCCGCCCTGCAGTGCTTTAGACACTCTGAGCAGATCTTTGTATGCTTTGGGGGACAGCGGAAAGGAAACGCTGTCTCCAAACAGAGGCTTTCCCACTGGGTAGTAGATGCCATTTAATTGGCTTATCACACTCAGGCCATGCCCCACCCCCTTGCGGGTCCGAGGAGTGTTGCGTCCTCGTGGGCACTGGCCAGAGGTACCTCCCTGGCAGACATTTGTAGAGCAGCGGGTTGGGTGACACCCAACACCTTTACGAGATACTACAATCTCAGGGTTGAGTCAGTTTCATCTCGTGTTTTCTCAGGTCCGAGCCAGTAGAACTTGGTAACACGCTGATGGGCTGGCCGGGTGAATCGCTTGCATATAGCGCCCTTTCCCTCGGTTGAGGTAAAACCGTGCGTCTTATTTCCCAGGATATTCCACTCAACTCGAATCCCTGGTCTATTCCTCCCTAGCCCTCATGGGTCCGCAGTTCGGCGGAGGAACTTGCCGACCCAATCCACTGCGGGTACTCAAATCTTCACTGTACTGGAATAGGTGCTCCACAGGGTGAGGACTCCTACGTGGACTTCCCCATGTGTGTATTTTTCACGATACGGTCCCCTTATGAGCAGACCCGCGTTTTCCTTAGGCAGTTCCGGCTGTCCTCCGGTCGCCGTGTTGTAGCAACTCCCCCTCGCTGAGGCTGGATCTACCACCACGCCACTTCCACACCTAAAAACACATGTGATGTATTCACCACCTTACATCCCCAGCTGGGTAGGGGTGGTCTCCGCAGGGTCTTTCCCCCCTGAAAGAATAGGAAATTGGGTAGGACCCCCTTCCCTCAGTGTGTGTAAGGGCCCCGGCTGTCTATTGCTCTATGTGAGAAACATAGAGACAAAAGAGGCCCAGCCAGGCTTGGCCTGTTCCCAGGTTGGCAAGCGTCGCCTTGTTCCCCTGTCAGGGTAACCAAAAGGATTCCGATGACTTTTGTGGGGCATTGGGGAAGGGTACGTGTAGTCTGATACAGCTGTTCGTCTAGCACTTAAAAAACACCTGCCCGCTCCTGTGTCAGACCACGTACACGGCTCAGAACATGGCGTAATTTAAATTGGACCCCTAGTGTCGCTTCTCCGACACAACATCTCGTTCCCTCCATCGGAGAATGGAGGTTACATTCGTAACCTAGACGTTATTATTATTACATTTGATTTAACATTGAATCATCGGATTTAACTCTATTTTATATTGTACTCGTTCATTCGGATTCCTGACGCTTAGATAGTCTCGCGCCGGCCGTGTACACGGATATCACGGTCACAAATACGCCAGTATTGGTCATTAAAACAGTAATTGACTAAATACTAATTAGATGGCTGCTCCTGCTTGCCTTTCTATCTACAAGTATTTTATTTAGTCCCCTTAGATAGTAAACACTTAATTGAGTAACATATTTACCCAGAGGTCATGATCACTAAATTTACAAAGATAGACCAACATACCCGAGTTAAAATAGTTTTGTATGATCATGCCATAGTTTCCTATGTACACTTAGTTCGAAAATATTACAATAACCAAAGGTTTAGACTTCACCCTATTTAGGTTTGGTCGACACTAAACGGAAATTCCCTATCGAGCCTGTACACACTTAGTACACTAGAAATAATGCCTATTAGTTAGTGGGAGCTCTAAAGTCTCAGTCGGTGTGCCCTATGCTCCACTCAAAACCGGCTTTAGTCCGCTACTAACCTGGTCGAAGATTTGCGGAAACAAGGACTTAATGTAATCTACTAAAGACAATAGTTTCAGAGTAAATCAGAATAAACTCAAATGTAACAATTTATTGACCAGGTAACATCACAAATTCGTCAATTCCAATTAGATAGTAATAAGTCAAATTTAGACATTTTATCAGAACATAAGAAATTAAAATTGCAATGACCTGATATTAACTACACACAGTAAACTGTTTGGGATCGTCTGATTACAGAGAACCATGAACAATGTGTCACATCTCCTTAAATACCCAAACCATAAACAAAGGGAATTTTGGGAGTGGTTAGGTTTGGTAGTCCTGGGGACATACCTCATTAACATACAGGCAGGGATGGGGACAGACCTCCAGAATTATAAAGCATTTGGCAAAGACCTTTGAAACTTGTGATTGATTAGGTCCTTTGATGTTTACAAAGAATATACCTAATCTGCATACAGCATGTGGTCCCTGTGGGAGATTTGGGAGGGACATGTCTCTAATAGAGTGCAGGATTTTGTTAAGTTCTAAAATCTTAATGGAGATTTGTTTTTTCTGAAAAGGGAATGAGACCACCTTACCAGTCACACTGCGACCTCTTGAATGATATCAAACATGTATGAACAGAAAACCTCTCATATTACAGAAAAGGCTGTCATTCTAAATTGCCCTTAGGTGAGATAGAGGTCAAAAATGGGATTTGCGTTGTATGGTCCTTAGCAAGTAGGGAGTGTTATCTTGGGTGGAGTTGTTCATCTGTGTGAGAGCTTTTTTTTAAGTGATTTGAATAATGGGGACAATTTCCTCATAAACCACGTTTATAACATAATGCCCTTTTTTATCCAGTTTTTAACCTAAAAACCACCCAAACTCTCTCTCGCTCACACGCACAAGTGAGACTTTTTACAGTGTGTTGGTCGATTTGTCTTTTGATTGGTATGATATTTTGATCATATATGATCTCGCTTTTGATGTGAGTGGTCCCAGATTCAAAACTCCTTCAGGTTTACAGCTTAATATTGAACTAAGCAGAACTGCAACTACATATCAGTAGATCTCAGAAACAGGTGAGCACAGATTTCATATTTCACTATTTTTATGAAACAGATCGGACCACCGAGCAATACTGAAGCGGAGCACACGTCTGCATGCGGGGGCACAACTGACTACAGTGAAGCAGGTTGAACTTGAAAGGTTTTTGAGCAAGTACATTCACTCACTCAATGGAGACAGAATATGTCAAATAGTTCATAAAGCTGTTCTGGACTGTTCCACCTCAATTTAACACCTGACCATATCTGAAGTTGCTCCAGGTCAGATTTAAACCTATTCCAATCCATAGTTCAACACACAATCCACTACACCACACAGACTCAACCTCGACAGCCACTAAAGGACATACCAAGCTAATCGTATTTGTCACGATTCTCCGTTGTCTGCCCTGTGTTCTCTGTCGCACTATCACGTTTATGTCATGTTTCCTTGTCTGCTCCGTGTTTTCCGTCTCACCCGTCACCGATCGCGTTCCATGTCACGTTTTCCCTGTTGTCCGCTCTGAGTCTCACTGTCTGTGTGTAAACTACATTTCCCACAATTCCTGGCCTCTCTCACTGCCTGCACTCATTGTTCTCACCTGTTTCTCGTTTAGGCTTCATTGTGTTAGTGTATTTAACCCTGTCTATTTCTCCTTTCTCTTGTCGGTCTTTAATGTTCGTGGATGCCTGTTACCCGTGCTCTCTGCCTTTGTTTACTTCCCGGTTTACCCTCTGTATGCCCGTCGTGTTTTGTTAACCCGTTGTTTGTTCTGTTTGATATTTTGTTTTTTCCCATTGTGGACTTTACTTTGTGTTTACCTTTTGTTTATACATTCATTAAACTGCATTTGGATCCGCACCTCTTGTCTTCCCATTCTTCAATCGCTACAGAAAGACCGACCACATATGGATCCAGCGGTTATCCGGGCATGCTGCCGCCTCCTGGACCTGAAACAAGGAAGCCGCCCGGTGGAAGAACATATTAGGGACTTCCTGTCCCTAGCAAGCACCACCAACTATCCTGACTCCTCCCTGGTGGTTTTCTTCCAGGCTAGCCTGACCGGTTCGCTCCAAGAGCGGTTGCCGCCGTCGACTCGTGGCTGGACGCTCTGCGACTTCGAGGAGGAGACACTCCTGGCATGCGGCTCACTTATTACTGTGGAGGTGGTTGAGGATTCTGCCTCTTCTTCCACGGCGGTGGCCCTCCAGTCGTCCTTGGCTCGACCTCTTCCACCTGCCCCACCGGTCAGCGAGCGCGCCCCCACGCCTGTCACGGTGAGCGAACCTGTGCCCACGTCAGCCACGAACTGCGAGCCAGAGTCCACACCTGCTTTGGTCAGTGAGCCTGCACGGCCCACTTCGTCTGCCCGGAGGAGGAGAAGACGGGCTTCTGCCTCCCGGCCCACACCTACCCCGGTATGCGAGTCAGAGCCCACGCTTGTCACGGTCAACCAGCCAGAGCCCTCTTCAGCCACGGTCAGCCAGCCAGCACCTCCGCATATCACGGTGAGCGAGCTAATGCCTACGCACATCACTGTGAGCGAGCCTGCAGCCTCGACCGTCCCTGAGCCAGCGCCTGTAGCTTCGACCGTCCCTGAGCCAGTGCCTGTAGCCTCCGATGTCAGCGAGCCAGTGCCTGTAGCCTCCGATGTCAGCGAGCCAGTACCTGTAGCCTCCGATGTCAGCGAGCCAGTGCCTGTAGCCTCCGATGTCAGCGAGCCAGTGCCTGTAGCCTCGACCGTCCAAGGGCCAGCGCCAGCAGCCATGACCGTCCAAGGGCCAGCGCCAGTAGCCAGGACCGTCCAACAGCCAGCGCCCCTCGAGCCTCCCAGGGCTCCGCCCCTCGAGCTTCCCAGAGCTCCACCTCTCGAGCTTCCCAGAGCTCCGCCTCTCGAGCTTCCCAGAGCTCCGCCTTCCGAGCTTCCCAGAGCTCCGCCTTCCGAGCTTTCCAGGGCTCCTCCTCTCGAGCCTCCCAGGGCTCCGCCCCTCAAGTCTCTCGAGCCTCCCAGGGCTCCGCCCCTCAAGTCTCTCGAGCCTCCCAGGGCTCCGCCCCTCAAGTCTCTCGAGCCTCCCAGGGCTCCGCCTCTCAAGTCCCTCGAGCCTCCCAGGGCTCCGCCTCTCGAGCCACCCAAGCCTTCGACGGCTCCGCCCTCAGAGCTTCCCGAGACTCCTACGGCTCTGCTCCCAGAGACCCCAGAGTCTCCTACGGCTCCGCCTCCAGAGCCTCCTACGGTTCTGCTCTCAGAGACTCCAGAGCCTTCTACGGCTCCGCCTCTCGATCCTCCTACAACTCCGCCCCTAGAGCCTCCTACGGCTCCGCCTCCAGGGCCTCCTACGGCTCTGCTTCCAGAGACTCCACAGCCTCCTACGGCGCCACCTTCATCGGCTCCGCCTCCAGAGCCTTCCAGACCTCCGCCTTCAAAGCCTCCTACGGCGCCACCCCCCACGGCTCTGCTCTCAGAGTCTCCAGAGCTTTCTACGGCTCCGCCTCCCGAGCCTCCCACGGCTCTGCCTCCTGAGGTCCCAGAGCCTCCCTCTGCTCCGCCCCCCAGGCCTCCCAGACCTGTCCCTGTCCTGAGGCCGCCACCTAAGCCACCCAAACCGGCCCTTGCCAAGTGGCCAGCCCCCAGGTCAGCTCAACCGGCCTCTGTCCTGTGGCCACCTCCCAGGCCCCCTAAACTTGTCCCTACCCGGTGGACACCCCCCAGGCCACCTGACCCGGTCCCCTGCACACACCCCCAGAGACTGCTTCCCTGCCCTATCAGCCTCCCCGGTCTGCCTGTCTCCCCTTTTTGCCCCCGTGGACTATTTTCTTGCCCCTTGTGCCCCCATGGACTGCCTAATTGTTCCTTGTTCCTCCATGGTCTGTCTCTGTGTCCCTTGTGTCCCCTTGGTCTGTCTCTGTGTCCCTTGTGTCCCCTTGGTCTATCTCCGTGTCCCTTGTGCCCCCTCTGGTCTGTCTGTTTTTCCCCTTTTCTGGCCCCTCACTCCTTGAACATTTGTTTATCCCTGTTATTTTTTCTTTTCTGTTTCCTTAGACCGTCTGGAATCCGGTCCTTTTGAGGGGGGATTCTGTCACGATTCTCCGTTGTCTGCCCTGTGTTCTCTGTCGCACTATCACGTTTATGTCATGTTTCCTTGTCTGCTCCGTGTTTTCCGTCTCACCCGTCACCGATCGCGTTCCATGTCACGTTTTCCCTGTTGTCCGCTCTGAGTCTCACTGTCTGTGTGTAAACTACATTTCCCACAATTCCTGGCCTCTCTCACTGCCTGCACTCATTGTTCTCACCTGTTTCTCGTTTAGGCTTCATTGTGTTAGTGTATTTAACCCTGTCTATTTCTCCTTTCTCTTGTCGGTCTTTAATGTTCGTGGATGCCTGTTACCCGTGCTCTCTGCCTTTGTTTACTTCCCGGTTTACCCTCTGTATGCCCGTCGTGTTTTGTTAACCCGTTGTTTGTTCTGTTTGATATTTTGTTTTTTCCCATTGTGGACTTTACTTTGTGTTTACCTTTTGTTTATACATTCATTAAACTGCATTTGGATCCGCACCTCTTGTCTTCCCATTCTTCAATCGCTACAGTATTCATAGCCAAGCACCATGATCAGGTCTGTATTCAAGCAACATTTTAACAGATGAAAATCAACATTTGATTGGGGGAAAAGTCCAGCAACTATTCAGTAAGCACAAAGACCTCCAGCAAAACAACATCAGCAATGACACTGCCCTGATAGCACACAAACATCACCCAGATGTCTATTTGATGTGTGTGTGTTTACATCTAGAAGATGCAACCCATCTATAAGACGTGTGTCAATAAGTATCTCAGATGTCAATAAGACTTTCAGCAGATGCCTTTGAGATGTTTATGATTATAATGTTTGTAAATCTGATCTTTTTAAGATGTTTAGCAGATGTTAATTAGATTGTGATGCTTTCCAGATGAAAAGATCTAAAACAGACACCTTAGAGATCTGAGTGGTCCAAGCAAGAATTGAACCAACATGCCTTGATCTAAATCTAAAACCAGTGTTTTACCACTGTGCCACTAAGTTTGCATATCTGTTGAGTGGCAAAGAGACTTGCTGAAGTTGGATAAAAATTCTCTCTACAGTTTTTAAAAGACGGAGAAGACAGAATCAATGATACATTAAAAGATTTGTTTAAATTGTTTAAATAATAAATTACAAATACTCACGTTACTGTATAGAAGAATATTTCAGCTCTGCAGAATCATACAATGCAATTGAATAGTCTTCAAAAAAAAATTTAAGCTCCAAAAATCACATAAAGGCAGCTTAAAAGTAATCCATGTGACTCCAGTGGTTAAATTCCTATCTTCAGAAGAGATATCGTAATGTTTGGTGCCCAAGGAGTGGAAGAGGAGACACAGGTATAGAATGTTTTAATTATTAACACTGAAGTAGAACATTCACTGGCGTGGAAACAAATGCATTCTAAAACATAACCATTCAAGGACTGACAAACTATGAACAAAACTAGAGGGTATATACTGTATATACAAATGGAAACTTAATGAGGGAATGGCATACAGGTGGGAATAACGATGAAGTGATTAGGGAAGTGGATACTGGGAAACGTAGTGCAGGAGAAAACTTAATAATAAGTGTCCTTAAACACAATAGAGACAATCTGTGACATTATCCCCCCTCCTTTAAAGGGCGACTCCTGGCGCCCCAAGATGGATGATCTTGGGAATGGATCCGGGGGCCTGGGGGAGGCTTCAGGGCTGAGAATGGATCCGGGGGCCTGGGGGAGGCTTCAGGGCTGAGAATGGATCCAGGGGCCTGGGGGGGTGGCCACAGGGACTGGGTCTGGAGGCCTGGGCGGCGGCCACAGGGCAGGGACTGGGTCTGGAGGCCTGGGATATGGCCACAGGGCAAGGACTAGCTCAGGAAATGGGACTGCTGAAGGAGGAGACTTTGGGGAAGCAGGCAGAGCCCCAGAAGACACAGAGGGAGGAGCCGAGGAAGAGTTCAAGGGTGGAGCCGAGGAAGAGACTGAAGCAGAGGAAGAGTCCAAGGGTGGAGCAGATGAAGGCCGAGCCGTTGAAGAATTCGGGGGGTGGAGGCGAGGGAGGCAGAGCCGTGGAAGTCTCTGGGGGGTGGAGCCGAGGAAGGTAGAGCCTTGATAGGAGTTAAATGGAGTGGAGTTACCATGGTGATAGAGGACGAGGAAGGAGTCGTGGAAGTAAGAGCCGCGAAAGGCTTCGAGTTCCCTCCATAACACTCAAGGTGCGGCGAGAAAACTGGGAGAAGAGTTATTTTGGAGAAGGAGGGTAATGAGGGTAGATGGAGGACCAGAGTAGCAGCAACATACTCCACCAGGGTGAGATTCCCCACCACAGGAAGCACTGTTGTATGGTTAAAGTTTAATACCATACCATAAATGGGTTTGAGGTACTCATTCGAAAAGTCTGTAGTAGCAGCGAGTCGAAGGAACCTATTTGAGTATTCCAGTAGGGGAAGATCCTGCCTGAAAAGTTCCAAGAATAAGGCTGTTGGCTCCATGTTCATTGAAGTGCTCCTTGAAGTGAGGCTTTGTAGGAGAGGAAGACGTTGGGATGAGCTGGCAAGTGAATCCATTTTCTTTGTGGTTCTTGGTCGGTCCTTCTGCAACGATTGGTGTCCAAGGAGAGGAAGAGAGGAGACGCAGGATTACAATCATAGAATCTTTTAATTATAAGCACTGGAGTAGAACATTCACTGGAGTGGAAACAAATGCATATATATATATATGTATGTATGTATATATACACATGGAAACTTAATGAGGGAATGGCATACAGGTGGAGATAATGATGAAGTGATTAGGGCAGTGGATACTGGGAAACGTAGTGCAGGAGAAAAATTCAAAATAAGAGTCATTGAACATAGTGGAGACAAACTGTGACAGATATGACAGATGTGGGTGAGAAACAGATCAATATTTAGTTCCATTTTTGCAACAAATTCTTCTCCCTGTCCAGTAGGGGGCGATATGCATGAAGAATGCATATCACCAAAAACACAAGAAAAATGTGAAAGTTAAAGTGGAGGTTGACTTAGCAGGGAGGAGAATTTATAGTTAAAAAAGACTAATATATTGATCAGTTTCTCACCCACACCTATCATATCGCTTCTGAAGACATGGATTTAACCACTGGAGTCACATGGATTAGGTTATTTTTATGCTGATTTATGTGATTTTTGGAGCTTAAAAATGTTGGCACACATTCACTTGCATTCATTTGATGGCAAGGGTGTGTACATTATGTGAGAACTGCAATTTTTGGGTAAATTATTCATTTAAAGCCAGCTTTCTAATTGTTTGATAAGTGATGTATTATAAATGTTGGCAATCAAACATTTAAAAAAAAAAAATACCTATATTTTTTATTCTTTCTGGAAAACAGCCATAAAAGAGAATGTAAATTACAGTGTGTGATACATTTTGAAATTGCAGTAGACAGTGTTTATTATAATGGGGTCATCGCATTAGAAACCGAATACTCAGTACTCATGAGTACTTTAAAATGAGCTACTCTGTTACTCTTACTTGAGTAGACACACTACATGTTTTGGGAAGAACAGTTATTTTACTTGAGTATGATTTTTCTGTACTCTTTCCACCCCTGTTTATACTTTACCAGTGTGATGGAAATGATTTATGCAATGACCTCAGAATTGGTAAAAAGGGTATTTTAAATATTGAATGACTAAGGATGCTCAGGTCAAAGACTGTGTATACATCACACGATCAAAGAATCTAGACTTACTGAAAAGTGCTTAACACAATAGAACTAACAGTCATCTGATTTGCTTAGATCATTACAAACCAATCACTAGAACAGTACAATTACAGTAAAGAAGACTTGAGTGACATTGATTTTTACTCAGCTGTATGATATAAATGTACATGTATCTTTCTGTTCAACGAGACTCTCTTGGTTGTTGTGAGCAGTGAGCTCCTGGCCGTGAATACAACTTTATTCCTGCAAAGAGCAACTCGGGAGTCATGTCTGGTATATGCTGCGCAGCTGCAGAATAGAAGTACTAAAGATTCTATGCTCAGAGGACCACAGCAGGGACAGTGATAGTGTTGGAAGACTATAGACCCGCTCTCGGGGTGAGGCTGTAATACTCAGAGTTACTATTAATGATCCTGTATCAGAACAGCGTACACCTGAGAAGGGTGGTGAGAGTGTATAGATGCTAAAGACCTGGTGCTCACGTGTGGTTTGAGGTAGTGATAGTAGCTTCTTGTCGGCCATCACCATACTTCGGGAGGTGAATTACCTCGAAGTATTGTATTGTAAGTATTCGGGAAGGGAATTACCTTGAGATACTGTATATTATTTTATTATATTTTATTGACAACTGGAAGTTGTTTGAATTGTCCGTTATGTAGAAGTCAGATTAGTAGGTTGTATTCGTATTGAGAATTTCCACAACACCAGCTGCCCAAAGCTGGCATTGAACCAGGACTCATTTGATCTCTATGGCTTACAGATACAGAAAACTGACCACTGCGCAGATGAGAGTCAGCAGGTTCTGAATAAATATATTTAGAAATCTCTCTTTGGCATTTTCAGAAGACTTAGAGTAAATAATGATACAATGATACATAAACGTTTTTGTTTAAATTCACTAAGCATTTTGTGCACTATGTGGTGCTGTCTTCAAAGTGCTCAGGTACCCTTAGGGCATGATGTTGAAGACCACTTCCAATTTTCATTCAAATCCGACATTGCTTTTAAAAGAAAAAGATATGGACAATAAAAAAATAATTTAATATCTGTATATTTTTGGCCCATATGTGGCGCTGTCACCAAACGTTGCATGTAACCTCAGATCATGGTCCTGATGAAGCACAACAAGTTATATTTCCATATGACATACTGTTGCCGAGATTTAGCTTTGCATTCGTTTTGTCCTCGTTATCTTTGCATTGGCATAACTTCTGTACAGTTGGACCAATCTAAATTTGGTTTAGTCAGTTCTGTACTGATCAGTCTGGATATTCATTTGAGATCATGTTTGGAAAAATTGGCAAAGTCTGAAGGCTGTGAAGACTTTTAAATGTAAAAGGCACAATCCTGTGGCTACTGTAATGGGCAGGGTTTTTAATTTAATAGGGTCATTTTGAATCATCAGGAGGAGAGTAATCAGATGCAAAAATTATTTTGTTTCTAGGAAAGCAGTTCAAAAGATCTGCTCAAATGAAACATTTTTTTTTTGTTGTTTTTTTTACTTGTGGTGTTTTTGTGATTTTTGAAAACGTAAAAAAAATATATATATATATAAATAGTGACACAATTACATACTCTGAGGTCCAGACCTCTGTCAATTTTTCATATTCAGAAATAAAATTCTACTGAATGAAAAATCAGTGGTTGAATTGCAATTATAATTCAGTTTAGACGGTTGGCTTGATTATTTAGTGTCCACATACTCCAAAAGTGTCAAGAAATGGTGCTACCTGATTAAACTGAATGTGAACGGAATATAATATATTATTATACACAGTCTGCCTCAAAGTGAATTCCACTCAACCCAACTGGTTTAGATACACCACCTCAAACCATACGGCTTAATTATCAGAGGCGAACATGTATCCACACCTTTGTGTCACAGCACATGGGATATCACATTCTCATGGACATCAAATGATTATAGGACAGGAAGTGGCAACGGGCCATCACATTTACATTTATGCATTTGGCAGATGCTTTTTTTAGCCAAAGCGACTTACAGAGCCCTTATTACAGGGACAATCCCCCCCAGAGCAACCTGGAGTTAAGTGCCTTGCTCAAGGACACAATGGTGGTGGCTGTGGGGCTCAAACCAGCATCCTTTTGATTACCAGATTATCAGTTTACCAGTTATGTGCTTAGACCACTACACCACCACCATCAAGAACCACTCCTGAGAAATGAGCACCAAACTTTTGTTAAATCTAATATACATCAGTAGTGTAACTTCATTTACACCAAAAGTGTCGACTCATTGACATCGTGGGTGGTTTGAGAAACTGATTATAGTTTCAGTTTACAATGTTCATTGTTCAGTCTGAATATGCTGAATCCAAAGTGCTTCATGTGTCACTGCAATAAAGACTTCAAGATTAACGACTATCCACTGTCCTTTTATTCTTACAGCTGATAAATATATATTTAATTTAAACTGATTGTCCTAAAATCACTGATATAATTAAAAGATACAGAACCCTCTCCAGATCCTCCAGACACTCTTTCTGTTCTATGAGAACTATATTCTGCACATTTAGTAATGAATCTGATGACTTATATAGCGGTTTTTATCTCATGGACATAATTGATAATGAACATTTACATGCTCCCTGTTACAAATCTTTGATATTCATTCACACTATAAACAGAGTTTCCAGAAAGGTCCATTTTATTTGCTAATTTCTGTAAATGTCTTCATTTATTTATGAAAGTTTCATGAATGAGGCCCAGTGTTATTGATCAGGGTTAAAGATCTTATAAAGTACATCGGACTCACAGCTTCAAGTATACTGTATATTCTTCAAACTTATGAACATCCTAAAAACACCCAGTTCAGTTTGATTTGAATTAATTGTATGGATTTTATTTTATGCTGCTTATACGTAGTTTACTGTCATTTGCTGTGAGAAAATGGCATCAATGTGAAACAAGTTTTATAACTTAAATGTACTTTTAAGCTTCAGCTCTCTGAAGTGTTCTGAGTGCTCACCTTTACTGAATCATTTGTTTTCTCAGTGATGCTGTTTCCTGTCGCACCCTTCACTGTGTTTTCAGTTGAATCTGAAAAAGAGAAAACTGCAATAATCTTACACAGAACAAAATACCATTGAAGATGACTTCATTATTATTTTTAGGTACACTCAATAAAGTTTAATTAATTATATCATAATTCGCTCATCCTGTAAATATATTCAAGCAGACTTCATAAACTCGTTTCCGTAACAAACTGTCTAGATTACGATTGTGTGACCTCTCAAATAATGTTACCACAGATGATTATTTCTCTTTTCAAAAGTCTGTCAGAAGTTATTCAGTCAATTTTAAACATTAGTCAGTGTTCACTTGATACATCAAAGACAATTACAATTGTACAATAACAATGAATGACATTATTATTATGATCATATATCAACAAATATTTTAGGTAATGCAACCTCTGTTGATAACCCGAGGAGGAGGGCTTCCCCAGCTGAGTCTTAGTTCCTCTTAAGGTTTGTCCTCATCTATTAAATATCTTTGGGAATTGTTCTTTGCCACTGTTGACTTTGGCTTGTTCACTGGGGGGTTTGTGAGGCACAATTTTCTATTCCATTAAAAAAGAAAAGATCTGATTTCTGTAAAGCTGCTTGATAGAAATGTGTATTCTATACAAATAAAACTGAATTAAAAAAGAAAACTGAATTTAATTTCTCATAAACATTGCCAGCTGGTGCTGAGTTCATGCAAGTCATTTAGGTTTAGAGTTGAATAAATTCAATATAAAAAATATTTCAGGTTGTTTTTGGCTCTCAAAGTAATATTCAAGAATATTTTAGGAAAGAAGTTGGTTGTATTTATTCTCAAAAAAGAAACATCAACAGGGGACGTACACATCAAGAGCATTTGTTTTAGGTGGTCAGGAGATACAAGTCATGGGAAAAAGAAAGTACACCCTCCTTGAATTCTATGGTTTTATGTATCATGACATAATAAAAATCATCTGGTCTTTAGCAGGTCTTAAAATGAGGTAAATACAACCTCAGATGAACAACAACATATGACATATTACACAGTGTCATGATTTAATAAACAAAAATAAAGCCAAAACGGAAAACCCATGTGTGAAAAACTAAGTACACCTTATGATACAATAGCTTATAGAACGACCTTTAGCAGCAATAACTTCAAATAATCGTTTTCTGTATGACTTCATCAGTCTCTCGCATCATTATGGAGGAATTTTGGCCCACTCTTCTTTACAATGTTGCTTCAGTTCATTGAGGTTTGCAGGCATTTGTTTAAGCACAGCTCTCTTAAGGTCCCGCTTCAGCATTTCAATCAGGTTGAGGTCTGGACTTTGACTGGGCCATTTCAACACTTTGATTCTTTTCTTTTTCAGCCATTCTGTTGTAGATTTGCTGGTGTGCTTGGTATCATTTTCCTGTTGCATGACCCAATTTCAGCCAAGCTTTAGCTGTCAGACATATGGCCTCACATTTGACTCTAGAATACTTTGGTATACAGAGGAGTTCATGGTCGACTCAATGAGTGTAAGGTGCCCCAGGTCCTGTGACTGAAAAACAAGCCCAAATCATCACCCCTCCACCACCGATCTTGGCAGTTGGTATGAGGTGTTTGTGCTGATATGCTGAGTTTGGTTTCGCTATATGTGGCACTGTGCAATATGGCCAAACATCTCCACTTTGGTCTCGTCTGTCCAAAGGACATTGTTCCAGAAGTTTTGTGGTTTGTTCAGATGCAACTTTGCAAACCTAAGCCGTGCTGCCATGTTCTTTTTAGAGAGAAGAGGCTTTCTCCTGGCAACCCTTCATAACAAACCACACTTGTTCAGTCTTTTTCTAATTGTACTGTCATGAACTTTAACATCTAACATGCTAAATGAGGCCTGTAGAGTATGAGATGTAACTCTGAGCATTGCACGGTCAGACTTGGGGTGAGTTTGCTGGGACGTCCACTGCTGGGAAGATTGGCAACTGTCTTGAATGTTTTAATCTTTCTCACTGTAGAATGATGGATTTTAAATTGTTTGAAAATGGCCTTATAACCCTTCCCAGAGTGATGGGGTGCAACAATTGCTTCTCTATGATCATTGCTGATGTTTTTCCTCCTTGGCATTGTGTTAACACACACCTGAATGCTCCAGACCAGCAAACTGCTAAAACTTCAGCTTTTATAGAGGTGGTCACACTTGCTGATGATCAATTAATAAAGGGCATTTGATTAGCAGCACCTGGCTGCTACTTAGCCTCTTAATTCCTATGGAAGCAGTAAGGGTGTACTTAGTTTTTCACACATGGCTTCTCCATTTTGGCTTTATTTTAGTTCAACAAATCATGACACAGTGTAATATTTCATGTGTTGTTGTTGTTCTTCATCTGAGGTCGTATTTACCTAATTTTAAGACATGCTAAAGAAGCTGATTTTTATTATGTCCTGATATGTAAAACCATAGAATTCAAGGAGGGTGTACTTTCTTTTTCCTATGACTGTACCTGTATTTCTAAAATTCCTGTAGAGAATGCATTAAACTCCTGTGTTTGTGTGCAAAGACAAATGTATTTTGAAAGTCTCACGTTTGACTGGATGTATACGCTAAGCATTCGCTTCAAAAGCAAACTAAACTTTGGGCTTTAAGGTTACAGTTTTAACCTGTCTGAGGGGGCGGAGTAAGAAATCCCATAAGACAGCACATTTATTAATCTCTCTCTTTCACTCTCTCCTTTTATCTTAAATCAAATCACTCAAATTATTTTTACCTGACATTAGAGTCGATTGCTCTTTTTCTGTTGCCTCTTTCTCAGTCAATGGTCTTTCTGTTTGATGAGATTCATCCGACTGTGAAGATTCATCCGACTGTGGAGAATCATGGTTGATGAAAACACATTAAATAATAATTTCTATTTTAAAGGGGTCATATCATGATTTAAATGATCAACTCTCTGACAACAGACAGAGCAACATTTACACATTATTGACAACTATCCTGTTATCAGATACTTCCATCACAGTGAGGAAATAATAAGATAATATTATACTATAGATATCAATATTCATAAACACCAGAAGAACTAATGAGAAGTGTAAATTGTGGTAAAGTCTGTAAAATATTGTGTTTATAATTATTTCAGTCTGATCTAAACAGTTTGAATGGATGTCTTGTATTGAAGGATGAGGCTGTAAACTTCCCCAAAGACACTAAATAAAATACATTTTCATATCTCTAAATAAAACAAAATTAAAATATTCATGAATTAATTTCAGATTTTATGTGAAATATGGCTACATGGACTCTTAAGCACTGCCATTCATTATACTGTATATATATATATTTTTTTTTATTTTAGTTAAAACTTTTAAAGAATCTTCTTGGAAAGCATTCCTCTAAAGGATGTGATTATTTAAATGTGATTGTACATCAGTTCTATACATTTCCAAAATGTGGATGTTTGTTTGTTTTTCTATAAATTAAAATGTACGACCATGAATGCAATTACAGTCTTTAAAGCAAATGTATGTAAATATTGTTTCTCAGCTTAATATGCAGGACCAATTATAAGTTAACTATAAGTTTGTAAGTTGATTTAACAAAGGGGGGGTGATGCTTTCAAAACATTACTGTTAAAACAACACCTGAGTTAGGGCAGGACTATCTGTTTGTGCAACCAGTTTTATGCAATTTTGTAAATGTTTCTTTTACATAATTTTTTTTTTAAATAATTCTCCACAAGACTTGAAGTAACAGATCAGGCTGTGCAAACTCAAAATAGCCTGGAGGTTGAGAGATCGAGGAACTTGAAATTCCTATCGATTTCAAAGCATAGTGCACAATATTTAAATTACTATTATTAATGTCATATTAAATATGTTACAATGAAGTTTATCAATTGGTAGAATTAAGTGCAAATTTATAGAGCATAATTAATGAGGCAGGCCACACCTAATTTAAACCTCAATCAACAGGTGTGTTATGGTTATAAACATTGAAGTATTTGGTAGTATCTGGTAGTCTTTTAAACCTTATGAATCTGGAAATTAATTTAAAGTTATTTCCAAACATTTCAAAATTCACTATTCCTCTGTACGTAAAATATTCTACACATGGAGAAGGTTTCAAACCACTGGCATTCTGTGCAGGCCAGACCGTCCCACCAATTCACCCCAAGAGCAGAGTGCAAGAGGCTTCAGGAAGTCTCACAGGACCCCAGGGTGTCAATAAGGAATCTAAGGGCAGCTCTTGGAACAGTCAATGTGAAATTGCACCAGTCAACAATTGGAAAGAGACAACATAAATCTGGGTTATATGGGAGGTGATCAAGGAAGAAGCCTCTGCCCATTAATATAGTCCTAGAGTGTATTATGTGCTGTCCATAATGGAGGGAAGTCCAAATATCAATCCAGTTGAAATTGAATAATTATAAATGTACAATTATAAGGAATTCAAACAAGTTAATTCAGCCAAAGCGGGCAACACCAGCAACTAAATATAGGGGTGTGTGGTATACTTGTTTTTTCACAGAACTCTGTAGATATATCACCTTTACCCAAATATACTGTAGATCAATAATCAATATGGCCAAATATTTTTGAAAAAAAAAAGTCAAGGTGTGCTCTATTTTACAGTACTGTTTATTAGCGTTATACCAAATACCCTGCTCTCCAGATATTGCTATCAGCCACTGAAAACCACTGAATTGTTTAACCACTAATAAGGACTATAGTATGGAAACTGGTTATTAGGAGTGTGTTCATGTATCACTAATGTCTATTTGAAATTCCACACAAAATAAAGATAACACAGTATCAAAGTATCAAGACTTTGAGTATTAAATAAATTCAAATTAAATACATTTCAGTATTAAATAATTTCAAATATTGCAATAAATGTCATAATCAATAACACTGAGAGCAGCTATTCAAGTAAATCTAGTAAAAAATAAATAAAAGTGATTCTCTGCACTCTTACCATTCCTGCTGCTTGTGTCTGTGATGGTCTTTGCCGTTGTGATCCCAAAAAATATCTTAATGCTCCCAGTAATCCTCCAAATATTACAGACGCTCCTACTGGTACTGCTAATCCTGATACTGCTGCTAATAAAGCTGCTCCTACTGCACTTGATACTGCTGATATTGCATGTAATGCTCCTTTTAATAATGCTGCTGTCATCGTTGTTGCTGTTGCTACTGTAAATAGCCACTGTACTCTTATTATCATTATTTTCTCTACTGCCCACTGAATTTGTCCTTTTGCGACCACTACTACTGCTGCTCCTGCTATTGCTCCAGCTACTGCTGATCCTTTTTGTGTTTGTGCTTCCACCAATAATTCCAATATTGCTGCTGCTATGCCTGCTACAGCTCCCACTCCTGCTCCTGCTCCGGCTGCTACTGCTATTGCTACTGCTCCTGGTCTCGCTCCCCAAAATGATTGTAAAAAGTCAACTCCTGCTCCTGCTGATGCTCCAGCTGCTGCTCCCGCTGCTGCTCCTGCTGCTACTACCACTACTGTTGTTGTTGTTGCCACATGTACTATTATTGCAACTGCTACAATTGTCAGCACTATTGTAACTATTGTTGCTGTTACTGTTAGTGGTGCTCATTTCCATGTTATTTTTGGAAGCAGTGATAGTAGCGTTGCCCTTACTTCTCCTGCTGCTGCTTCTACTGCAAGAATGAAATGACTAAGCAATTTAAACTCATCATCACAGAATTATGAACATTTATGTATGCTTATTAGTATGTATAGAAAATTGATGCTATTCAAATAAAATGTAATGATCTTACCCATGTTGCTTGATATCACAACATCAGAATATAACTCCGGTCTTCTCATAATCACATCTTTACTCTTGTCAGGTTCACAGCTCCTTTCCCCATTTACTCTCCTTTAAAAGGTCAACATTACAATTTATGCCACTCAGAATTTACAAAGTCTATGAATATTTATTAGTATATAACTTTTTGGGGAAAAGAAAAAACAAAGACACCAGTTTTCACATTTCCAGAAGCACCCCAAACATACCATTTGGTCTCACAGTGTCTCTTTATCATCAGATTATCAATGGCCACAGTACGGGCGTCACCCAGGACCCCGTACTGAGGTAAGTGCTCCACATGTGCTGGTTGTCCCCCTAGGCAACCCCATGTGATGTATATTCCACCTGCTGGTAAACCTCATCTTCCTTGGGCAGAGGGCCCTCTGTCCTTGGTCGCTGTGTTTGTAGTAACTCCTCCCCCCTTGTAGGACCTACCACGACGCCGCTCCGCACGATGTGCTGCCGCTCCTAGCCGGTAAGACCGTGTGTCGTATTCCACCTAAACCCCCACCCCACCCCCCACCTCTCGGGGCCGGGTGTGGTCTCTGCGGTGTCCTCCTCTTTGGAGAGACACCCCCCAGCTTGGACCATATATTTGGCCCCCGTCCGAATGATTCCATTCCTTCTTTGGGGAGAACAACAGAGAGAAGGCCATGGCTGGGCCAGCCAGGCCTTATACTTCTGAGCAGTTAGCCATTCCACTAGGGGCAGGGGACTGCTTCATACCTGCCAGTGTGTTGGGGGTAGTTATGCGATGGCTTGCTGCGCTGGCTATGAGGCATACAGAGGTCTGCCCGTCTCGCACCGCCAGTCTGTGCAACTAGGTTCAGCTCTTGTGGCATTTTCCATTGGGACCCCTAGTGTCAACTCATCGACACAACGTCGAGAGAGTAACAGATAGGGAACGTCTCGGTTACTGATGTAACCTCCGTTCCCTGATGGAGGGAACGAGACATTTTTTCCCTCCTGCCACAACACTGAACTAACCCCTGAAATGGCCGGGTCTTTGGCTCGGCTCCTCAGTGCGATACCTGATGTGTGATTACAGCGTCACTCCTTTTATACCCGTATGTCCGGGGGAGTGGCATGCAAATTCCACACGCCAATTTCCATTGGCCTTTTCTCAAGATCAGAGATGTCTGGGCTCCGCAGGAGTGACCCCTAGTGTCAACTCGACACAGCGTCTCATTCCCTCCATCAGGGAACGGAGGTTCCATCAGTAACTGAGACGTTATCTATCCTTTAGTTTAAGAACAAGTTTAACAAGGCTAAATAAAATATTATCAATGGACATTGCTAAAGACCTGTTAAACATTAAAAGTTCATTTTTGCTTCAAAGAACTCTGTGTGTACAGAAGATACAGTGTGTAAAGGACCATTAAATCTCCCTATCTCTGAAATGGGCCATCACCTTTACCTCCAGCCATAGAGGGCGGTGTGGTTTTTGCAAAAGGGGACTTTTATTTAACCTGAGCTAAAAACTCTTTATTTGTTTGTTTTGGTTTATTAATGGTTTTCGCTGAATACATAATGTTGTATTTTTATTTTGTTTTACAAGAGTGTGTCACTTACATCACATGCTTTTATTTTGAAGTCCGTGAAAGGAATTGCAGTGGCGCGCTGTGTGTATTTTGGCGCACTTTCTATGTGACGCGTCATTCTGATTGAAGCTACCGGCCCATGAGTGGGAGAGAGAGGAGGAAGCTCGGCGGATCGTGACGTGTAATTGCATGCAAGTATCAAACAGGGAGAAAGTTTGCGGTGTTTTGTTTTGTACAAATACAACAAAAAATTTCATAGGGATTGTTAGAAGTAGGATAGACTAAGTGGAGAGAGTATTCTGCGAGAGTATCGGCCGACGGCCTGTATAGGTCCGGTATACGATATAATTGCACGTATTCTCTATCATGGCAGAAAATCAGGAAGATAGTTGTTGTAGTATGGATGAATTGGATCAAGAAGATGGGAACTGGCAGATGAGGAGGATTAATAAAGCAAAGCGGATTAGAGGAATGAAAGAGAGTGAGGAGAAATGGACTGTTGTTGTGAGGTTTGAAAAACCAGGAGTGAAGAGTTTGGATCCATTAAAATTGACGAAAATAATTAAGAATCAGGTTGGCGAGGTTAAATATGCTAGGATTTTAAATGATGGCAATTTATTGATTGGGTGTAGCTCTGAAGAACAGATTGGAAAAGCTTTAAAACTACAAGTTGTTGGGAAACCAGTGGTGGTAAGGGTCGCGAAAGTGGGTGAACAAGGAAGTAAAGGAGTGATTTATGGGATTCCTTTAGCAACTGAGATGAAGGAGCTGGTTAAAAATTTAAAAGAGCACAAAAGAGTTGCCTACAGAGCTATACTTTGGATATGTGAGATATAGGGTAAGAGAGTTCACTCATAAGCCAGTAAGATGTTACAAGTGTCAGAAGTTTGGGCATGTAGCTAAGTTGTGCAAAGGGACTAAAAGGTGTGCTAAATGTGGTGGGGAGCATGACTATGGGGACTGTGGAGAGGGAGTAAGACCTAAATGTTGTAATTGTGGAGGGGAACACAGTGCGGCCTACTGGGGTTGTGAAGTAATGAGAAGGGAGATTGAGATTCAGAGTGTGAAAAGGAAGGATAGAGTTCCTTATGGAGAAGCAGTTAAAAGAATGGAACAAACAAAGAGGGTTAATGAAGAAAATGTTAGACAGGAAATAGCAACAGGGAATGCATGGACACAGCGACAAGATCATGTTAGAGAGAAGGAAAAGGAGAAAAAGGAGTGGGGTGAAAAGAGGAACTTGGTTATCTTTATTGCAGGGGTAATTAATGCAACAGCTGAGGTTAAATCCAAAACTGAAAGGATTCAAATTATAGCAAAGGCAGCAATTCAGCATTTGGGCATGCTAGACTTAAAATGGGAAGAAATAAGGGAATGTCTTGCTGTACACTCCAGTCAGGAAGGAGGTAAAGGATGATATTATTTATTATGATCATTATCCAATGGAATGCAAGGAGTCTGTTGGCAAATGGTCAAGATTTTAAACAGTTTATAGATAGTAGAAGTGTAAAACCTGATGTAATATGTATTCAGGAAACATGGTTAAAACCTAGATTTGATTTTGTTTTATCTAATTATATCGGCATCAGACGAGACAGAGAGCAAGGAAGTGGTGGTGGGTGTGCTACCTTTGTAAGGAAGGGGATACCCTATAGGGTGTTGGGTATAGGGAAGGAGCAAGAATACGTGGTAGTGGAAGTATGGACAGATAAAAAGAAAATAGTAATAATAAATTATTATAACCCCTGTAAACAGTTAGAGTTAAATAAACTAGAGGAAATAGAGGGCCAGGATAGAGATAATGTTGTGTGGTGTGGAGATTTTAATGCCCACAATACACTGTGGGGAGGAGAAAAGACAGACAACAATGGACAGATGATTGAGGAGGTGATGAATGACAGGAACTTAGTGTGTCTGAATGATGGTAGAAGAACTAGGATTGATATTAGAACTGGTAAAGAGTCAGTATTAGACCTCACAATCTTGTCTAGTAGAATGGCTTCAAAGTGTAAGTGGGAAGTGCATGGAGAAAGCACTATTGGAAGTGACCACTACCCAATTATATGTAAATTGAATGTTGATGTAAGGTTGAGCACAGAAGATAGTCATGGAAGGTGGCTTTTCAAAAAGACAGACTGGAAGAGATTTATGAAAACAAGTGATTTGTATATTAGTTCAGTCCAAGAAACAAATGATGTTGAAAGAAATGAAATTGAGTTGCGACAGAGTATTTATATGGCTGCAATGGATACAATACCAAAAAGTTCAGGAAAACTAGTAAAAAAAGCGGTTCCATGGTGGAGTGTTGAATGTGAAAAGGTAGTTAGGGAAAGGAACCGAGCTTTTAGAAAATTAAAAAGAACACATAACTTTCAACATTTGATTGAATACAAGAAAGCACAGGCAGTAGTGAGAAGGAGTAAGGCAAAGGAAAAGAACATACTGGAGGGATTATTGTAGCTCAATTGGAAGTACTATTAATATAAATGATGTATGGGGAATGATTAAGAAAATGGAAGGTAACAGAAGAGAGTGGAATTATCCGATCCTTTCAGATGGAGAGCAGTTGGCTATATCAAGCCTAGAGAAAGCAGAAATGATGGTGAACACACTGAGTAAGGTACATAGCTCCAGTAATCTTTCAGAAGAAGAAAGGAGGGCTAGGGAAGAAACAAGGAGTCAATATGTTGAGGTTATTCAAAAGAAAGAAAAATTAGAGGATAAATATAATGTTCCTCTCACATTGAGAGAATTAAGAAATGCATTGGATAAGTGTAAGAATTCAGCTCCTGGTAAAGATGAAATTTGTTATATTATGTTAAGACATTTAAGTGATAAGGGAATGAATAAGGTTTAAATGTATTTAATAAAGTCTGGTAGGAGGGAAAGATTCCTGTAGGATGGAAGGAGGCAGTTATTGTCCCAATAAGAAAACCGGGGAAAGATGCTAGTAATCCAGCAAATTATAGGCCAATAGCTTTAACCTCTCATTTAGGTAAGTTAATGGAAAGGGTGGTGAATGAAAGGCTAATTTACTTTATTGAAGAAAGGGGGTTGATGGCTAGTCATCAGAATGGCTTTAGAAAGGGGAGAAGTACTATTGATTCACTCATATGCCTTGAGGATGAAATAAGAAAAGCACAGATAAATAAAGAGACTGTTGTGGCAGTATTCTTAGATGTAGAAAAAGCATATGACATGCTATGGGTAGAGGGTCTTTTAATCAAGATGCACATGTTGGGAATTGGAGGAAATATGTTTAACTGGGTAATGGACTTTTTAAATAATAGAAGTATTCAGGTGAAAATAGGGTCAGAAAAATCTAGAAGCTGCTTTGTAGAAAATGGTACACCACAAGGTAGTGTTATTAGTCCATTGCTGTTCAATATAATGATTAATGATGTTTTTTCTAATGTTCAGCCGGGAATTGGAAAGTCATTATTTGCAGACGATGGTAGCCTATGGAAAAGGGGGAAAAATGTTAAGTATACACTGAAGAAGGTGCAGGAAGCTCAAACCCTAGTGGAGGATTGGGGAAGGAAATGGGGGTTTAGATTCTCTATTGAGAAGACAAAGGCTATGTTTTTTACTAGGAGGAGAATAGATGAAAGTATAAAATTGAAGTTATATGGTAGGAATTTGGAAAGAGTGAAAAGTTTTAAATTTCTTGGTGTGTTTTTTGACACAAGACTTACATGGAGGGAGCATGTTTCAAAGGTAGTAGACAAATGTAAAAGGGCAATGAATTTAATGAGATGTCTTGCTGGAACAGAATGGGGGGCAGATGTTGCTTCTTTGAAGCAAATTTATGTATATTTAGTTAGAGCAAGAATTGAATATGGGTGTTTGGTTTATGGATCTGCAGCCAAGTCAGTTTTAGCTGGATTAGATATAGTTCAAGCTAAGGCACTAAGAATATGTACAGGAGCTGTGCGATCTTCCCCAGTGTGTTCCTTGCAGGTAGAAACAGGAGAAATGCCACTCTGTTTGAGAAGACAGCAACTTCAGGCTAACTATTGGGTTAACTTGATGGGTCAAAGGTGTGATCACCCAGTTAAAGCAACAATTCAGGTAAGCTGGGAGAGAGAGATGGCAAGTCCTCAAAGTTTTGGATGGACAGGGGAGGCATTGGCCCAGGAAATGTCTATACATGATAAGAACTTTTGTCCAGGAGTAATGTGGCCATCAGTTCCTGTATGGCAATTGGAGGTTCCAAAGATTGATTTAGAGATACTTAGGATTAAGTCAGAGAATCCTGAATCAGATTTGGTGCATGAATTTCACTGTCATATAATAGAGAGATATCAGGGGCACATATTAATCTTTACTGATGGTTCAAAAGATCAGGAAACAGGTGCTACAGGAGCAGCTTTTGTTGTTCAGAAGTGGAATACCCAAGTTCGTAAGAGAACCTCAAATTTCCTAAGTGTGTTTTCAGTGGAATTATATGCAATCCTGATGGCAGTGCAATGGACTGAGCAGATTCAGAACCATAAAGTGTTGATATGTAGTGACTCTGTGTCAGCTATTAATAGTATGGGGAAAGGGACCTCAAAGAGTCGACAAGACCTTGTATATGATATTCTTCTGGCAATTAGAGATGTGAAAAGGAGAGGAGTAGAAATATCATTTGTATGGGTCCCAGCTCATGTAGGTATTGCAACAAATGAAAAGGTTGATAAGTTGGCCAAGGAAGCTGCTCAAAAGGAAACAATAGATATAAACTTAAATCTGTCCAAAGCGGAGGGTAAAAGTATTGTGTGGCAGGGAACAATTTTGAAATGGCAACACCTCTGGGAGCAAGAAAGTAAAGGGAGGCACCTATTCTCTATTTCTAGTAGGGTAACTGATTCAGTTAATGTTTGTAAAGGAGGAGAGATTAGACGTAAGGAAGAGGTTATTATTTCTAGAATGAGGATTGGTCACACGTTTCTGAACAGCACTTTATTTATTTTAGGAAAACACCAGAGTGGCTTGTGTTCATGTCAAGAACCTGAGACAGTGAATCATGTTTTGTTTTTTTGTAGAAAATATGACCACCAAAGACAAGATCTACTCAGAGAAATGCGAGAAATTGGCTTGGAAGAAGTATCTCTAAAAAATATTTTAGAAGTAGGGTCAAGCACAAGGGGAAAGCAGTGTCTTTTTAAATTTCTAAAAGATACTGGATTGTATAATAGGATATAGTGCACTTAGGTGTTAATACCATAGATGGCAGCAATGCAACTTATTGGATGCCGGCTGCCGTAAAACCCCAAAGAAGAAGAAGAAGAAGAAGAAGAAGATTGAAGCTACCGGAGAAGTGAGATGAGAGTTTTCCAAACTGTGAAACTATAGCTTTAAAAAAGGTTTCTTTCTACCTCTTAGCTCCTGGCTGATATGGGCACAAGGTACAGTTTTAATTTATGTTGTATGCTAAATTTTGAGAGATTAAAGTGTTTTTCTTTCTCCTTTGAAGCTGTTAGTGGGTCATTAGCATATAACGTTAGGCTATGCAGGTGTGTAAATCAGTGTTATGTTATGTAGAGTGTGTGTGATTGATTGTATTGTATTATTGGTTAGTTTCTCTTGATTTGAACGTCTAATAGATTGTTTTCAGGAAATTATTCCTTTATTTGGTCATTTCATATATTTTAGGTTTTTCTCCCTGAATTGAGATCATCAGCAGTACAATAAGGGAAAGTTATTATATTAGCCTGCTCACTAAAACTTGAGTTGTAACACTATTTACTAAAGCCAATTAGACTGTATATTTGTATTCTCATGTGTTTGTTGTGTACATGTATAATTTACGGTGAGATGTCTAATATTTGTTTGTTTACATTCATTTAGCTCTTACGGTGTTTGAGAGTCCTTGAGAGTAAACTTGCATCTGTTCAGCCGGGAATGCTCAGTGCTCTCTCGGCAAGTTGAAAATCTGTCTGGATGTTTGTCTGGCCAGTAAATTACTAAGTTTCAATTAATTGTATTTATGCTCGTCCAGGGCCTGTCAGCTCTGATCTACTGAGGCAATTTCAGCTTGTGTCAAACAAAATGTGTCTTGTGCGCTCTGATAACATGTAGTCGCACCCTCCAACATATAGACTGAAATTAAAACTAGTAATGCCCGATGCTTGAATAAATCATTCTTTGGTGTCCGTTATTCTCAATGAATTGGTCAAACATGCAAGCAAATCGTAAATGTTTGAAGAGATTTGTCACTGCATTACAATACAGTAATGGGATGCAGAATACAGAGAACAAAACAACAATAAATGAACTGGATACCTAAAATTTATTGAAACAAAACCAAAAACATTTCAATGATGAAGAAGTTTGTGTGCATGTTCGAGTGCAGCCTGTTAACTTATTTTCTGCAGGTAAAAACATTTTCTATCCAAAATTGTATGAAAATAATCACCTTTCTTGGATGACTTGTTTCAGAATCTTCAGATGTTTGCTCTGGTCTGCTGTTTCCTGTTGGACCCTTCTCTGTGTTTTCAGTTGAATCTGAAAAAGAGAAAAACACATTATCTTAAAATAAGCAACTGGGATTTACACCTAGCTTATCACTTCTGTTAGATAGCTAAGAATTTAAAGACTATGTAAGATGCTAGCAAACAGACTGGAGATTAAAATGATACCAAAGAGTGCCTATTTACAAAAAAAACCACTAAAAACAGATGAAAATGAACTTTCCTGTGAATCTTTTGCTGCCACTTATTTTAGCCTATACATCCATGTGATTTGATGAACTTCAGTGTTAGGTGAACAAGTATTTTCTTCGGCCGATCACGCACATGATAAGATCAGCACAAGCATAGTCAGACGCGTGCACACCGCCGTCTCTGTGTTTGACGTGTTTCTTTGAAGGGCAACAAGCTCTAATAGCGATTCCAAACCAGAAATAAAGTATCCTTACTTATCCTTACAATCAAAGTGAAACATGATTTCAAACTAATGTGACAGATGTGAAGGGGGAGGAGTACACAAAAGATTTCCACATGAATCCATCAGTGCATCCTCACTTCTTGAGACACCTGTGTTCCCTATCAAAAGCTACACTTTGATTATGCGCTTGATTAAGCGCTTTGGGAACTTCTTTCAGGAGTGACCAGCTGTGAATATGTATGCAACACTTCAATGAAATTGACAGGAATTTCTAGCCTCTGTGTTACGATCCCTGGTTGTCTGCCCCGTGTTTTCCATGTCACCGTCACCACATTTCCCGGTCTTCATCACTGTCATTGTTCGCACCTGTTTGTCATTTGTATCATCATGTGTCTGTGCATTTAAACCCTGCTGTTCCTCCATAACCCTGTCGTTCATTGTTCCCACTGTTTTGATGTCCCTTGTTTAGATGTTTTCGTGTTTTTAGTTTCGTTTTACCCTTCGTGGTTGTTTCATTTGTGCATTTCTGTTTATTTCCAATCTTATCAAATAAAACCCGCACTTAGATCCAACTTCCTTGTCTGCCTCATCCTGCAATCATAACAGAACGAACGACCAACAATGGATCTAGCGGTCCTACAAGCAAGCGGCCGTCTGCTCAGCCTGATGCAGGGAAACCGTCCGGTGGAAGACCACATCCGCGATTTTCTCGCGATTGCGAGTGCCACCGACTTCCCTGACTCCTCCCTGGTGGCGTTTTTCCGGGCCAACCTGAATAGTGCGCTCAAGGAGCGGTTACCGCCGGCGACGCGTGGCTGGACGCTCCGAGTTCATTGAGGAGACGCTGCTGGTCTGCGCTTCGCTGTTCACTGTGGGCGTCGTCGAGGAGAACCCTGCCTCTCCTCCCACAGTGGTAACCCTCCATTCGCCCGTGGTTCGTCCCTTCACGCCTGTCCCGGTCAGCGAGCCAGAGCCCTCGTCAGCCACGGTCAGTGATCCAGCGCCTGTAGCCTCGACCTCCCCTGAGCCAGCGCCAGTGGTCTTGACCGTCCCGGTGACAGTAGCCATGATCGTCCAAGAGCCTCCGCCTCTCAAGTCTCTTGAGCCTTCCAGGGCTCTGCCCCTCAAGTCACTCGAGTCCTCCAGGGCTCTGCCCCTCAAGTCTCTCGAGCCACCCAGAGCTCTGTCTCTCCAGCCTCCCAGGGCTCCGCCTCTCCAGCCTCCACGGGCTCTGCCTCTCGAGCCTTCCAGGGCTCTGCCTCTCGAGCCTCCCAGGGCTCCGCCTCTCGAGCCTCTCGAGCCTTCCAGGGCTCCGTCTCTCGAGCCTCCCAGGGCTCCGCCCCTCAAGTCACTCGAGTCTTCCAGGGCTCCGCCTCTCAAGCCTCTCGGGCCTTCCAGGGCTCCGCCTCTCAAGCCTCTCGAGCCTTCCAGGGCTCCACCTCCTGAGCCTTCTAGGGCTCCGCCTCCAGACCATCCTACGGCTCTTCTCCCAGAGCCTCCTTCGGCTCCGCCTCCAGAGCCTCCTACGGCTCTGCCCCCAGAGACTCCAGAGACTCCAGGGCCTACCAGGTCTTCGCCTCGGAAACCTCCCATGGCGCCACCTTCCTCGACTCTGCCTCCTGGGCCTTCCTCGGCCCGGCCTCCGGGGCCTCCCTCAGCTCCGTCTCCTGAGCTTCCCTCGGCTCCACCCCCAGAGCCTTCCAGGCCTTCGCCTCTAGAGCTGCCTACGGCGCCACCTTCCTTGGCTCCACCCCCTGAGGCCCCAGAGCTCTCTGTGGTTCTGCCTCCCTTGGTTCCGCCTCCTGTGCCTCCAGAGCCTCCCTCAGCTTGTCTCCAGAGCACCTCTCAGCTCCGCCTCCGGGACCAGTCCCTGTCCTGAGGCCGCCTCCCAGGCCTCCTAGACCTATCCCTGTCTTGTGGTCACCTCCCAGGCCACCTGACCCAGTCCCCGTTGTGTGCTCCCCGTGGTCTTCCTGCCTGCCCTCTGTACCCCCTTGGACTGTCCCTGTGCCCCCTTGGACTGTCTGGTTTCCCCATGTGTTCTCCGTGGTCTGCCAGTCCCCCCCTCATTCCTTGGACGATTTTGGTTTTGTTTTTCTGTTTTTTTTTGTGTATGTTCTGTTTTGGTGAGGATCGTCTGGAATCCGATCCTTTGAGGGGGGATTATGTTTCGATCCCTGGTTGTCTGCCCAGTGTTTTCCATGTCACCGTCACCACATTTCCCGGTCTTCATCACTGTCATTGTTCGCACCTGTTTGTCATTTGTATCATCATGTGTCTGTGCATTTAAATCCTGCTGTTCCTCCATAACCCTGTCGTTCGTTGTTCCCACTGTTTTGATGTCCCTTGTTCAGATGTTTTCGTGTTTTTAGTTTCGTTTTACCCTTCGTGGTTGTTTTCATTTGTGCATTTCTGTTTATTTCCACTCTTATCAAATAAAACCCGCACGTAGATGCAACTTCCTTGTCTGCCTCATCCTGCAATCATAACACTCTGCTGATGAAATCATCAGGATGTGCCGGTTGTGCTTCACAAGCCTGTCAAACGTTCTACTTTCCTCTGATAGGAGTTAGATTTGTTAGGCAGTGTGCAGAAATCTTCTATCACCTAAGTGTGAAAGACAAATAGAAAATAAGTGATAAACAAAACAAATGGTGTGTTTCCTTCAGTTCATGAGAGGGACGATGAGTCTCTTGGGACTGCGGATTCTGAGCATTCCTCGTATAATAATAAAGCGGTTGAGGAATTGCTCGAGGTAGTTACACGTGCAGTGGCTAGACTATAGTTAGACTGGCCAAATGAACAAAGACCCGCAAATGCACTAAACTAGAGGACAGATTTCTGTCTGGTGGCCAGGGAAAGGGAAAGCTAAATCAGTCCCTTCCCTTCGTTGAAGACCTCCATGATGAGCTTTCTCGTTCATGGCAGAAACCTTATACTTCCTTTGTCTTTGTGCTTTCGACGTCGACATATTCCACTATCGTGGGTGCTGAGGCACAGGGATATTCCATGATGCCGCAGGTAGAAGAGACACTTGCGGATTATCTCTCACCTGGCTTGGCATTGTCTCTAAAGAGACCTACTCTTCCCACAAAGCCATGCAGGACCACCTCTACGCTTGTGGGGAAAACTTATCAGGCAGCAAGTCAGGCTGGTGCTGCCCTGCACACTATGGCAGTGCTGCAGGCATACCAGGCTGACCTGTTGAAGGACCTGAGTGCGGGCAGTACGGTCGACAAAGAGGCTTTCTCAGAGCTTCGTCGAGCCACGGATCTGTCTCTCCAGCGACCAAACAGATGGCTCGCACCATAGGCCGGTCTATGGCTGCTTTGGTAAGCACGGAGAGACACTTATGGCTGAATCTTTTGGGCATCAGAGACAAGGACAAAGTGTTCCTTCTTGATGCCCCGATTTAACCTTCTGGCTTGTTCAGTGACTCTATGAACATTGTCATCACCAGGTTCCAGGAGGCAAAGAGTCATGAGGAAGCCCCGGTTCTTTTAGAAGGGAGGCTCAAAAATAGAACGTGGCGAATCGCGCTCCCCCTCGTAGAGACATTCAACTGCACCTTCCCGATACCCCACGAAACCTCTCCATTCCCGGCACCTCTGGTGTTTCGGGAGTTAGCAGTCTCCAGCGAAATGTTGGGTGTTCCGTTGCTTCCTGCCGTAGTCCAGGACACAGAACACTCGACATCCCCTCAACAGGAAGTGATAAGCCTAGCCTTATCACTTCACGAAGTGCATGGATGCAGCACTGGCTACTTGGCATCCGCATTCTGAATTATATAGACGAATGGCTGATACTAGCACAGTCACAAGAACTGGCATTACACCACAGGTATATCGTCTTGGCTCATCTGGTTTCTCTGGGTTTGAGACTCAATGGCAAGAAAAGCGTTCTCTCTCTCCCACTCAGGAAACTACCTATCTGGGGATCGTATGGAATTCGATCATGATGCGGGCATAATTGTCTCCCGCTCGAATTGAGACCATTCAGAACACCCTGAGCAAAGTCAGGCTAGGCCAAGGTTGCACTGTTCGTCAGTATCAACGAATACTCTATCGGCTTGCCACATCTTGATTGACAGGATGCCATTGGGGAAACATCCTCTGATCGCTCACTTCGTTCGTGGAGCCATGCGATTGAGACCTCCTGCTAGGACCAGGATCCCTTCATGGGACTTAGCAATAGTCCTTGAGGGTCTGGTTGAGACCCCCTTTGAACCTCTAGAGTCAGTGTCTGATAAACTTCTTACACTCAAGATGTTTTTTCTTATGGCGCTTACTTCTCTAAAAAGAATTGGGAATTTGCAGGCTCTGTCTGTCTTGCCATCCTGCTTAGATTTTGCCCCAGGATTGGCTAAAGCAATATTGCACCCTCATTCTGACTACCTGCCTAAGGTTCCTTTCTCGGTCATACATCCGGTCATTCTCGAAGCCTTCTGTTCTCCTTATGATCAGGAGAGAATTCACGGACTGTGTCCAGTCCGTCCCCTTCAGGCTTACGTCCACCGCACTAGCCAGTGGCGTAAGTCAGGGCAACTTTTCGCTTGTCATGGGGGCCGTAACAAGGGGGCGGCCGCCACCAAGCAAACAATGTCACACTGGGTGAGGGATGCTATTGTCCTGGCCTACGAGGCACACGGTCATGCTTCGCCAGTAGGTATCAGGGCTCACTCTACCAGGGGGGTCGCCTCCTCTAAAGCTTTGTCTAGAGGTGTCCCTCTGCAGCATGTTTGTAATGTGGCAGGCTGGTCCTCTCCGCACACATTCATAAGATTTTATAGTCACTCCGGGCTCTTATGTCCTTGAGTCAACATCACAAGCTCATGTCTGAGACCTCTCGCGCTCTTGTGAGCACAACTACACAACCGTAAGGGGTCCATCTGCAGTGCTAAATCAGCGCAGCATCTTGTTCCGGTTTTTCAGGGAACAGGGGTTACAGTTATTGTAAGTAACCCGAGAACTTCCCTATCAAAAGCTACACTTTGATGCTGCGCTGATTTAGCGCTTTGGGAATGAGAATACCCATGCTGCCGCACTGCGGATGAACCACAGCTCCATCTTCATTGCCGCACTTAGGAGACCCCAGGACTGCTCTTCAAATACCTGACGATGCACCTGTAGCGCATCTATTTATAGCCCCTGGTACCGGCGCATCCTGATGATGTCACCAGCAGAGGCTATAAATTCCTATCAATTTCATTGACGTGTTGCACACATATTCACAGCTGGTCACTCCTAAAAGATGTTCCCAAAGCGCTAAATCAGCGCAGAATCTCGTTCCGCTTTTTCAGGGAACAGGGGTTACAGTTAAGTAACCCGAGATGTTCTGCCTTATTCATCGTGAAACAGGATGTTTGGTCTGAACCAGGATCAGAAATTATCAAGGACTCAGGGAAAAATTATATTTCTTATTTTTAACAACAGATATATTTATTTTTATTCTAGACCTAGTATATACATATCACATGCAATTATTTGATGCTCATTTAAATGTATAGCTAACCACTTATCTGATCATTTTTAAGAAATGTATTAATCTTAAGTATTTTATGTAACACAATGATGTCATATTGTCATATTTTGTATGGTTAGAAAAATATGACCAATCAGTTTCCTCATAGTGGTGAAAAATGCCCCTGATAACAACTCCAGGGGGCAATTGTTGCCCCTTAATAGAAAAGTTCATTTCTGACTTGTCTAAATAACCTCTTTTAGAAGAACGTGTTAATTTTCCACATAGCTTTGATTATATTTGTGATATCCCTCATGCACAGCGCAGCACATACAGTAGATATTCAACAAGAATAGGCATGCAGTCACCACGTGAGGTAGTCATAAAATATAAATTTTAGGGTGAAATTATCCCTTTAAAGACAAGTTTTACAAAGATGGTAAAATATGATCAATAGACATTGCTAACACCTGTTGAACAATGAAAATTTCCAGCTTTTAAGAACAAATTGAAAGGAGTTAAGCGGTTGTTTGGATGTTTATCAGACCAATAAACCAATGCAATATTTCCATTCATTGTGTTTATGCTCACCTAAGTTTTTGTGGGAAGTGAATTACCGGGGACTTCCAGGTGGGGATTTGCCCCTTTACTACATACAGCACAGCGTAACTGTTGTTTTCAATAATTCTACTAGAAGCTTTCTGTATACTGCAAAGGGCCACAGAGGCCTAACCACATCCTCCACAGTTTATATGCATTATTAATACAAACTGTTATATCCTTTCTTATATGCTAAAATGAGAACATTCCTGACCCATGACTTCAGCAAAAAAATGCATCATTTATATATTAAAAATACATTTATTTTTATCTGTTCGATTATTTGTCTTCTGTATCTTATTTATGTGTACATTTGGGATGGTTTATACATATTTTTTATCATTTGTATTTATTTTATTTGTTTATTTTTTCCTTCACCTGTACTTGTATTTATGATTCATACATTGATTGATCATATTGAAAAAACTCCACAGTTTTATTTCCATTTGGTGGTTCGCTGTTTTTTCTGCATATTGTGGCGCCGTTTTGTGGTCCGTTCTGTGGACCACAAAAGGCTCATTTGAGCTTTCAGTGGCTCATTTGAGCTTATCGGGGCCCATACGGCCCATTGCGCGTCCGATCCAATGGCCCACTCAGTTCTCCTGATGGCCAGTCCGCCCCTGATCAGCCCCAAAGTGCGTCGGCCCACCGGGATAATACCCGGTATGCCAGATTACCAGTACAGTAACATGATTATGGATTGATTTTATCTGCATCTGATGCTGCAAACATGACACTTCCAGGAGTGCCAACACAAATATCATGCGCATCCACACGTGCACAGAGAACAAATGAATGGCCACTCTGTGTGATTAATTTAATCACGGTAGACATCTGTTTATTTATTAAAGTTTATTTTCCACCCCATTCAAAAGAATAGACAGCAGTCACTGAATTATCTCACAACACAAAAACACATCATTTCTGTCACAAAGATGTTTTAAATTAAAAATAAATACACAACACTAGAAAAACATCAGTGTGCTTTTTTGAACACTAACATATAATCCAATTCTATAAACAATATTGTTTAGATTACTTCTGAAAAAATGTCGACAAAATTCCCCGTATTAAATTAAATAAATTGCCAAATGAAAAAAAAACATATTATTAGACCTATATAATTGCCTTTTCTTCACAGAAACTTAAATTAGTTTTTACCCTGTTCTGTAGATGAATAGTCGGCTGAATGACATTATCAGAATGTTCTAGACTTTTCTCAAGACTATAAACTATCAGAATTATTTGTCCAATGAGTTCAACTTCAGAAAACAAACTTTTGAACATTTTAAAAATTTTAAATATATTAAATCTAACCATCTTTACCATTTACTGCTTCTTCAGAAAATATTAATTACATTATGATGCTAAAATATATTTTAGATGATAATCAAGTTCAGTTGGTGGTTAAAAGTTGCTGAAGAAATCCGGGACATAATGCAGTTGTCATGGTGATGCTTTAGATGAGATGATTGTTCAGAATACTTAATATCAGGAATGCATCATGTATGTAAACACTGATATTACACTACGTAATTTATTCTTTAATATCTGTGCACACATCATAAACACATCGATGGATGATCCTTATACTAAGACTGAAAGTTTCGCCACTGCAGTTTTACAGCTTGAACGGGGTCATAACGATTAACTTTCGGGTTGGACCCGATGCCAACATGTGATAGGTGCAACATCAGGACCGATATTACAGTCCTATCAGAAGAGCAACTGTTGCATTTTGATTGCAATTCCTCTTCTTCTGATTGCAATTATTTGTTAATTAAAATGACAGTAAGCTGACTAATTTTAATGAATTTTCTCAATAATCTCCCCATTTTACCAAAACTGAAAAAAATGAGGGACATCTGGGAGGCGGATTAGCGATAAACACATTTCTGAATGGAAACCTTTTTAGGGCAGATTTCTGTTGCGATAAACCAAATCCTGTGTGACCAAGTGTTTTTAGGCTTGACGTCATCACACACAACATTTTTATTGATAAAAGGCCATTTAAATGAAAACAGGCAAAAGATGGTAAATTTCACAAATTTGTTTTTACGCATTTTCACTTTGTCGATACAAAATAGTGCGAAAATTGGATGGAAACTATTGTTAAAGGGGTCATGACATGAGAAACCAAATTTGCCTTGATCTTTTGGTATATAAGAGGTCTTTGTATCATTAAAACGTCCTGCAAGTTTAATATTTTAAGACGTCCTCCCCATTCTAAACGAATCATTTATTTAATCAAGCTCAAAATACAGCTCGTTCTGGATTCATGGTTAGAAGTGACGTGACGGTTAGAAGTGACGTACCAGCGTTTGCATATGACCGCCTCCAGCACAAGATAACTACGCTTTAAGCGCAAGACAACTACGCTCATTTCAGTATCGCCGTCGCCTCACAAGTGTTCAGTCGATGGACAGCGAGCTCTGACAGAGACTACTTGTGCACAGGAAAATTACGATGCCACACAGATGTGCTGTTCCTGGCTGTGGTCAAACAAAACCTCTGAATAAGCTGCCGAAAGATCCAGACGTCAGGGGAAAATGGATGCAGTTTATTTTTTGCGGACGTCCCAGTCACGGCAGTGTTAACTTAAGCGTTTGTTCTGTACATTTTAAGGATGACTGTTTTGAGAACAAATCTCAATATGATGCTGGCTTTGCCAGAAAACTGTTGCTCAAAGATAAGTCCGTGCCGACTATTCTGGGAACAACGACAACGCAAACTGTAAGTAATCTATTTTACGCTGAATCCGCAAATGTTCTGGCTGGGGGCGTCAATAATTGATACATAGGCACTGACGTTAGCCAATCATAACAGTGGGCGTTAACACTGAAGTCTTAAATGGAAAACGCCCCCAAAACAGACTGTTTGAATCAGAGGATGAGAAACAGGGTGGGAAAAGGTCATAAATCACTAGATTTTAAAAGTTTTTCTTAAAAAAAAATATATTAATACTATAATTGCACCTAAGGGAACATAATAATACAATAAAAAAAACCATGTCATGACCCCTTTAAATTGGTACAGTGACCGGGAGGGGACAGGTTCGGTTCACTTGGTTTTGTCGTGGCCAAGACATATTATCACGTTCACACGAGTTAATAAGTCGTGGCCACAATATAATTTTGTCAAGAACATCCTTATGTCATGGCCTCGAGATCTCATGTTGAGGGAACGACATCCGTCACTGTAACATATGCTACAGCAGTGGGCATGAGATGGAGATGAGTACAGGCACGGATTAACGCACGGGCCCACTGGGCACTTGCCCAGGGCACTATGCCAGCAGGGGGCCCTGGCAAATTTACTGTTTGTGTTTTTTTTTTGTTTTTTTTTCATATAATTATTTATTTATGAATTATTATATTTTTTTGTAAAATGGTGTTGAATACTGTAGAATAATTTTATAAATTTTTTTGCAGTTGCGAAGTATTAACTGCTAAATAAATAAAATAAATAATTTTAATATATTGCTGCGCTGTTGAGAGGGACATCTAGAGGCCAGTGAAAATCATTGCGAAATATAAGCAGTTACGCATAGAAGACGGTTACTAAAAATAACAAACATGAGTGTAAAACCACAACCAAGTGGATCAATGTGACCAGCTTATGTCTACAAAAAAGTGATATGGACCTTAGGACAGCGGTGCGACTGCTTGAATCATTGCGCGAGTTTGTATCAGCTCAGCGACAACTATTCGAACACTTTGAGAGGAGCGCTTTAAGTGTGCCAGGCGTATGGCAGTCTTATAAACATGAAGTACAACGAATAAAGAAAAGAAAAACTTTTGCTGACGAGACCACAGATGGTGATGCAGGCCTTAGTGGAAGCCGAAAATTTCAAGTGGATACATTTAATGTTACCATTGACAATATTATCAACTGCCTTGATCACAGACTGAATGCCTATAAACACATGAATAGTCTCTTTGGTGTTCTATTCCTGCCAGACTCAGAATCTGACAGCAACATTATTACAGGAGCCCATAACCTTTCTGCTTCTTACCCTGATGACTTGAACAGCTGTCTTGCTGATGAGCTGTTACAGTTCAGATCTTTCATTTCAATGGAGCTGGATAGATCACCATCAAAGATGCTGAAAACAATTATAGATAATGGGCTCCCATCGATTTTCCCCAATATGTACGTTGCCCTAAAGCTTTTCCTCACCCTACCAGTCAGCAACTGTGAAGGAGAACGTTCATTTTCTCTCATGGCAAGAGTAAAAAACGAACTAAGAAACAAAATGTGTCAAGGACGTCTCAATTCGCTGTCTTTAATGGCCATTGAATGCGATCTTGTGAGGGAACTGGATTTTGATGACGTTGTGGAAGCATTTTCTCTGAGGAAATCAAGAAAGATACCCCTCAGCTAAGGTAAAACCAACAATTTTATTACTTAGCTAAATGCCTTTGGTGATTGATATTGCTCCTTGTTTTTATAATGCATCGATTGCTAAACGCTCGTCTGCTAAATGCAGAAATGTAAATTATTCATGGAATATTCTCATGTGATATGATTCGAGGAGGTCAGAAGCTGGTGAGATACAAATAAACCAATTTGTGGTGTAAAAGTACATAATATTGTGTGCATTTCCCCCCACGTATTTGTGTCATTGTAAATCCTGTATGATGGGCCATACAGGATCAACACTTTTGTCGAAAAATGTGGTGTAGGGGGCCTTTGAGGTATCTGTGCCCAGGGCACATCAAAGTCATAATCCGTCTCTGGATGAGTAATGAAATAACATTTTACTTTGAATTAGGACTGTCATATAAAGATTTAGTGCGGACTCTGGGTACGTTATAAGTGAAAGACACCTGATGCACATTCTTAAGTTTAATGGGCTTTGCCGTCGGAAATTTGCTGGCTTGAATTAAATATTCGGATTCATCATTGACCAGTTGAACGGTCCCGGACGCCTCCACGGATACCGCACTGCGGTTGAGTTAGTTTTATATTTGATATTCGAGACATTAAACTCTCCGTGCAAATCACATTTTCAAGCCAAACCAACTTAGACATGCATGAATGTCAAATCGCATATAGGACGCATAATTTTATCTTTAAATACAGGATGATCGCGTATTTTACGGGATGGTGGCAACAGCAACAGACAGCTGCAGTAAAAGAAACTAGAAAATAAGAAAAATAATATTTTGTAAAATGCACATTTTATTTAATTTAGTAAGTTTCAAACAATGCAGGACATTTCCAGTTTAGTTTTATCTTTTTAAAAATTTTCATTTAGTTTATTTTATTTTAGTTTCTATTTTATTTTCAGTTTCAGTTTACTATAATAATAACATTGCTGCATATATGTGGTTATCTCCTTTAGGAAACGAGATTTCCCTCATTGGTAAGTTTGGATAAAAGAGTCTGATGAATTTATAAACGGAATATAATAAAGTCAAACCTGAGAGCGAGTCTGGATTCCTCTGTTGACTTTCACACAGTAGATGTGTCTTGGGTTCTTGAATCACTTCATGTAATGAAGGTAATCTTCTGCAAGTCTCTCTTTCTGCTTCTTCTGTAATGCACACTGTTGTGGATTTATATAGTGTACCCATGTTACATAAGACACGTGTCAGCCAATAAGAGGGAGTCTGTAAGTTTTTGAACTACATTGGTTTTCATTAAATCATATTATGTGAGAGAAACTGTATGCAAACACCCAAGTAAACAATTTCATCATAGTTTTTGTTTCTCTTTCCCACACATCATGTGATTTCTCTTAAAGTTTCTGGTAAATAACATATTTTGTGGTAAACTGAATGCAAACACTGCAGTAAATGTTTCATCATTCTTTTATTTGAAGATTCCCAATAATGTCCCATGTACAGTATGAGCCCAATTATAGGTTTAACAAAGATTCTGTGGATTTGAATGGCTTATTTAAAAACAGAGAGACAAATTCATATATAAAACATACATAGTGCTGGCATGACATTAGCAGGACACTTTGACCACAGGAGAAATGTGTCACTAACAACAATAGGACTGAGATTTGTTGAAGATTGAAGTATTACACTATAACGTGGCTCATACATGGGACATTCTCAGGATTTGGTCAAATTTCAACGTACATTTTTTATTTTTTTTTATACTACAAATGATTAATTTTCTGAAAACTGCACAACATTAAGCACTTATTACACCACAAGCATTAAAGCCCTTTCATTATTTACTTTTTTATTTAGACGTTTTGTTCTTAACTCAACAATAGACATAATAGAAGTGGTTTGAATTACTGTTTAAATGAATACTGCTGAAATGTCCATCACACCAATATAAAGACTACAAATATAACATTTATAGCAGTTTTCTCCTTTTATGTGTTGTACTGTAGACAAATAATAGTAAATAGTAAACAATAATCACATGCATGTGTATAATATTTTCAAACCCATTTCAACCTGCATCAGAAATGAGTTTATGACACAAATTGTTCTTTCAGTTCTATGAAATCAAATAAACTGTAACACAATTCAGAGTGTAAATTATTATATTAATATATGCATTGCAGGGAGAGTTATCTGTCCCTTAATTAACACGTTTGTGTTTATAGCCCAAAGGGTTCAAGAACTGGAAATGTTTTCCTTTGTGTATGTTGTTTTCAAGCTCATGCACAAAAAGAGGCCGGATTTTAAGAAGGTGTTAAGAACAAGTTTCACAAGGCTGCTAAAATATTATCAGTGGACATTGCTAAAGACCCATTAAACATTAAAAGTTCATTTTTGTTTCAAAGAACTCTGTGTGTACAGAAGATACAGTGCTCTCTCGGGCAAGTTGAAAATCTCTCTGGATATTAGTCAGGCCAGTAAATTACTAAGTTTCAGTTAATTGTATTTATGCTCATCCAGGGCCTGTCAGCTCTGATCTACTGAGGCAATTTCAGCTTGTGTCAAACAAAATGTGTCTTGTGCGCTCTGATAACATGTAGTGGCACCCTCCAACAGATAGACTGAAATTAAAACTAGTAATGCCCGATGCATGAATAAATCACTCTTTGGAATCGTATGGAGTCAATTCCACGCCACATATATTTGCAAAAATATAAAGTATTGCAAAATAAAATAAAGTTTTGCAAACAAAAATAAAGAATTGCAAAATATAAATAAAATATAGCCAAAACCAAGGTACAATTAATTGCAAAAATCAATGACTGTTGTAAAAGAAACTAAAGAACTTTGATCCTTTTTTATCTCTGCAACAGATTTTTAGGCAGCAATGATTTTGCCACACATCTTTTTCTTTGCAATGCCTACTAATTATTTTGCAATGCTCCTTTTAATCTGCATTTCCATCACGTGTGAGCTCATGATACCGTTTTGCCTTTGCGAATGTAACATCTATTTATTTATTTGGAGTTAAAAAAATGTAAAAGCATATACATTTGCAAAGTTATCACAAATGTCGTTTTTGCTTTGTCGTTATGGAGTGTAGATTTATGTGAAAAAAAGAATAATTTAAAGCATTTTAGCATAAGGCTGCAACATAATAAAATGTGAAAAAAATGAAGGGGTCTTATTAGGAATAGTTCACCCAAAAACTAAAGTTTTCTGATAATTTACTCACCCTCAGGCCATCCAAGATAAATCTGAGTTTCTTTCTTCATCAAAACAGAATTTAATATTTTTAGGATTTAATTTCAGGTCTCCTCCTTTAAACAATGCTAGTGAATGAACTCGATTTTGATGTCCAAAATAAAAATGTATTGTGCTCGACTCCAGTCGACAAATAAAGTTCTTGTTTACAAGAGGAGCAGCGCTGTACAAACATTGAATTGTCTTTGCTGTAGAGTTGTATTTGTATGAGCATATGAGTGTATCCTTGATGCTTCAACCTTCAGAAACCCAAAAGAAAATACATGCCGGGAAAAAATAATCTTTTCTTCGATTGCATACATGATCATGAGCGACTGAAGCTCTGGCTTATCGTGCTGATTTCAGTACACCCCTACATTCTCTCAAATATCGGAGGTGTGCAGTGAACATTTTACCCCGGAGGATTTCAGACTATCCAAACAGTTCGGTAAAGTTGGACATATATTCACAGATGCGAACTTCCCGGATCAATAACTCATACGCGAAACGTTCTTAAAACACAAACAACACCTCTTTCCAACCGCAGTAATGCAGACAACGAGCTACAACCTCGTTTACATCAAAACAAGCCTCCGTCAGAGCTGGACTAATGACATTGATCTCTAAGCGCATCCGGCTGAGAGTCCGCAGGGACCGTCTGCAAAGTGCAAAACCGAAATGCGATACTACAAAAATATTCAATAACTTCACTGTTACACATTGTAGTGTCACCAAATTCAGTTCACACATCAGTGGTCTCCTGCTGGTTATACTACAACAGTTAGTTCGGAGAAATGTGCTTTTGCATAATTGGGGTATTTTTGTTTTATTTTTTTAAAATGTTCTTATGGTGAACTCATAGATTTCATGGTCACTGCCTTTAAACCAATCAAATGGAAGATGCATGTCACTACCCAATCAGAAGCAACTTTCAATTAAGATCTACCTGCAGTGATCTTGTTTTAGTCTGCAAAAAAAAAAAAACTATGAGCTGGAAAGCAATCTTTCAGTTCTTTATGCATTTTTTCTTCAGTCCAGTTCCATCATTTTATGTAAGTATTCTATTGTTTTTATTGTCTTTTCATTGTAGTTATTAACATAGTTAGTTGAAGTATGCTTGTATACCTGTTCAGACTCAGAAATTTAAATTTGATCTAGATCTTGTAAGTAACTTAAATGTTGCTTAATTTTATGCTCGACATATAAATCAGAAATAAATAGCATACAAAGACAAATACACATGATGTACCTAACATATCATTACCATGTGTTGAAATATTATTCAAATTACAAATTAGGAATATTGATTTGTGTAAAACTGTGAAATGTCATTATTACTTGTTTGATATATTTAAGTACTTTTTGTTTAAAGTGCCAAATGTAGCTTTACATATTGGTCAACCTTGTCTTATTGCCAAAAAATCTTACAACACAAACTGACTTTTTTTTTTTTTTTTTTATATTTTTTATAGATAATCTTGACAAAAGATTTTATCTTGACAAAAGGTTGAAGCTTTGCCTGTTCCCATTTTCCTAGTTTAGAGAGGCAATTTTAAAACAATGGGTAGAGTTAAAAAAGGAAACACAGCTCAGAGGATAAACTTATGTGCAATGGCTGGTGGAATGGAAGCTTTGGTCAGAACAATGATGAGAACATTTCAAAGAGAAATACAGGGTATTCCTCAGAAATCTGGTCTGAACTCTCTCTGACTCTGTTTGGTCAAGATCATAAGAAAAACCTGGACCAGAAACCAAAGTGGAGTGAGGGATTTGATTAGTAAACAACAGATTAATGAAGCTCAGGTTATGAAGAAAAAAAAATCTGATTGTGAGACTAAGGAACCAAAAATAACTGATGAAGAGAGACATGTTAGAGAGGCATGTACTCAAGACAGTGGGACAGAAGACCTGCCTCTGAGCATGATTCATTATATCGAATCAGTATCAGACACCGAAGAGAATGAGGCAGATGACGAACAACAGAAGATGTCATTGCAGAGTATAGTTCAAGAAAAGGAAGCAGTCACATATGTAGAGGAAGTATCAGACAAGAATGAGGCAAAAGATGAACAACAGAGGATGTCATTGCGGAGAGGAGCCCAACCTGAACATGGAAAGACAGTAAACAAAAAACAATGGAGAAATTTCCCAGTGGTTTCAAAGAGGTTCAAAATTACAGTAAACAGAAAGAAATGGCAGACAATAGTTCCACTGCATGGTTCAACGAAACTGAGGCAACCCCGGACCAACGTATTGTACAACAGTTTCCGAGAGAAAAATCCCTGTTGTACCCTTGCCTTCAAAAGCCACCATATCAAAACTCCTCATAGCCGGAAAATAAATAGTCCCTATTTAAACATTAGTGCTGTTTGTACTTTTCCTTCCTGCAGTGCAAACTACTTCTTTAAAAGGAAAAGGGAATCAGAAGGAGACACACTGGTTAAGATATCTGTGCTACAAAGAGGAAAAATGGCACAAAACAAATGAAAGAAAATTCAGACCAGCAGCAAACACAAGGAGAATTGCAAGAGCTCTAAATAAAGGAGTGAGCCAACTCTTCTATAGTAAACTTAAAAAAACACCCGTTACAGAACTACAGTGAGGAAAATAAGTATTTGAACACCCTGCTATTTTGCAAGTTCTCCAACTTGGAAATCATGGAGGGGTCTGAAATTGTCATCGTAGGTGCATGTCCACTGTGAGAGACATAATCTAAAAGAAATATCCAGAAATCACAATGTATGATTTTTTAACTATTTATTTGTATGATACAGCTGCAAATAAGTATTTGAACACCTGTCTATCAGCTAGAATTCTGACCCTCAAAGACCTGTTAGTCTGCCTTTAAAATGTCCACCTCCACTCCATTTATTATCCTAAATTAGATGCACCTGTTTGAGGTTGTTAGCTGCATAAAGACACCTGTCCACCCCATACAATCAGTAAGAATCCAACTACTAACATGGCCAAGACCAAAGAGCTGTCCAAAGACACTAGAGACAAAATTGTACACCTCCACAAGGCTGGAAAGGGCTACGGGAAATTGCCAAGCAGCTTGGTGAAAAAAGGTCCACTGTTGGAGCAATCATTAGAAAATGGAAGAAGCTAAACATGACTGTCAATCTCCCTCGGACTGGGGCTCCATGCAAGACCTCACCTCGTGGGGTCTCAATGATCCTAAGAAAGGTGAGAAATCAGCCCAGAACTACACGGGAGGAGCTGGTCAATGACCTGAAAAGAGCTGGGACCACCGTTTCCAAGGTTACTGTTGGTAATACACTAAGACGTCATGGTTTGAAATCATGCATGGCACGGAAGGTTCCCCTGCTTAAACCAGCACATGTCAAGGCCCGTCTTAAGTTTGCCAATGACCATTTGGATGATCCAGAGGAGTCATGGGAGAAAGTCATGTGGTCAGATGAGACCAAAATAGAACTTTTTGGTCATAATTCCACTAACCGTGTTTGGAGGAAGAAGAATGATGAGTACCATCCCAAGAACACCATCCCTACTGTGAAGCATGGGGGTGGTAGCATCATGCTTTGGGGGTGTTTTTCTGCACATGGGACAGGGCGACTGCACTGTATTAAGGAGAGGATGACCGGGGCCATGTATTGCGAGATTTTGGGGAACAACCTCCTTCCCTCAGTTAGAGCATTGAAGATGGGTCGAGGCTGGGTCTTCCAACATGACAATGACCCGAAGCACACAGCCAGGATAACCAAGGAGTGGCTCTGTAAGAAGCATATCAAGGTTCTGGCGTGGCCTAGCCAGTCTCCAGACCTAAACCCAATAGAGAATCTTTGGAGGGAGCTCAAACTCCGTGTTTCTCAGCGACAGCCTAGAAACCTGACTGATCTAGAGAAGATCTGTGTGGAGGAGTGGGCCAAAATCCCTCCTGCAGTGTGTGCAAACCTGGTGAAAAACTACAGGAAACGTTTGACCTCTGTAATTGCAAACAAGGCTACTGTACCAAATATTAACATTGATTTTCTCAGGTGTTCAAATACTTATTTGCAGCTGTATCATACAAATAAATAGTTACAAAAAAATCATACATTGTGATTTCTGGATTTTTTTTTTAGATTATGTCTCTCACAGTGGACATGCACCTACGATGACAATTTCAGACCCCTCCATGATTTCCAAGTGGGAGAACTTGCAAAATAGCAGGGTGTTCAAATACTTATTTTCCTCACTGTAATTTCAGGAAACATAACCTGAAGTCTGAATAAAAATGTTCTTAAAGTGATTAGTTCAGAGGTTAGAAAAAGTAAAAGAATTCCTGATGATGTTTTCATGGTGATGTATATCACACAAAATATCATGAAGGAATGTGACTTCAGATTTCACAAAATGCCTGGGTACATACAGCACTTTCATGTTGACCCCTTTACTACTCTCGCACTCTTCCTGGATGTGGTCAGAATGCACATCCCCTCCCAGTCTGTGAAATGCTGACAAATGAACACTCTTTACCACCAATCACATTCTGGCTAATGCAGTTCCTCCGAAAACTGTCACAGTACACAAAACTAAGAGTACATCAGGTAGAAACAGACTACAGCTGGGCACTACTCCAAAGTGTTCTTCTGTCATTCAACAGGGTTAGTTTTTTTAGTTTTTATTGAAAGGATCCCCATTAGCTACAGCCGTGCTGCAGCTATTCTTCCTGGGGTCCTGAAAAATATGTACATTAAAAATACAACAAATAAATAGAAAAAAGTAAATACACAAACACATACACATATACACATACATATACACGTGTATATACACATATCAACATACATATATATATATCCCCTTATACGGGCATGAAAAAAATACACATATATAAAAACACATTCTACACATACGCCTATAACATACCTACACATGTGCATGTACATACATATTCACACACATATATTAATAAATATAAACAGTCAGATATATTATTTTAATAGATGCTGTTTTACATATAATTTAAATTTATTGACATTATTATTATTTGCCCCAAGTGAAAGAGTTCAAGTACCTCGGGGTCTTGTTCACAAGTGAGGGGACAATGGAGCGGGAGGTTGGCCGGAGAATCGGGGCAGCGGGGGCGGTATTGCACTCGCTCTATCGCACCGTTGTCACGAAATGAGAGCGGAGCCGAAAGGCAAAGCTCTCGATCTACCGGTCAATTTTTGTTCCTACCCTCACCCATGGTCATGAAGGCTGGGTCATGACCGAAAGAACTAGGTCACGAGTACAAGCGGCCGAAATGGGCTTCCTCAGAAGGGTGGCGGGCTTCTCCCTTAGAGATAGGGTGAGGAGCTCAGTCATCCGTGAGGAGCTCGGAGTAGAGCCGCTGCTCCTTTGCGTCGAAAGGAGTCAGTTGAGGTGGTTTGGGCATCTGGTAAGAATGCCCCCTGGCCGCCTCCCTAGGGAGGTGTTTCAGGCACGTCCAGCTGGGAGGAGGCCTCGGGGAAGACCCAGGATTAGGTGGAGAGATTACATCTCCACACTGGCCTGGGAACGCCTCGGGGTCCCCCAGTCAGAGTTGGTTAATGTGGCTCAGGATAGGGAAGTTTGGGGCCCCCTGCTGGAGCAGCTGCCCCCGCGACCCGACTTCGGATAAGCAGTTGAAGATGGGTGGATGGATGGATGGACATTATTAGTAAGCATAATATGTTTTGGCAATTTATTACATTCCCTCATACCTCTGAACACAACAGTGTTTTTTATGGCATTTGTTCTTACTATGGGTAAGGTGAAGTTACCTTTAGTTGCATGTCTGGTACTGTACTGATGATTGTCTACACTAAAAGAAAGATGCTTGAACAAAACAGAAGGAAATTTTGAAATAGAAATATTTCTTATGAAAATTAACAGTGAATACAACAGTCTATCTTCGACCAACAACCAATTAAGATCTTTGTGTATTAATATAATATTTCTCCTATAGCTGCACCTAAGTGCTACACGAGCAGCTCTATTCTGTATAAGTTGTAATTTATTCATATATTCACCAGTGGCATTTGACCAAACTGCTGGGCAATAGTCGAGGTATGTCAATATTAGTGCTTTCATCGCATAATTCATAATATTTGAAGTTAAAAAATTTATGTGTCTTCTCATAATAGATATACCTCTTCCCATTTTTGCAATAATATTACTAATATGTTTTTTCCATGATAATCTAGAGTCAAATATTACACCCAGCAGTCTGGTCTCATGCACCTGTTCAATAATTGCATTATTAATTTTTATATTAATTACAGGATTTTGATTAATGTTATAATTTGAACCTACAATCAAGCAGTTAGTTTTTACAGTATTTAATGCCAGTTTATTTAATTTGATCCAATCTACTACATATTGTAATTCTTTATTTAAAACAGTTTCTAATTCCATTTGCGTACTTGCTGATGTATATATAGTTGAATCATCAGCGTACATGACAATGTTAGCCTTACATAAAATATACGGTAAATCATTAGTAAAAATATTAAATAATAATGGACCCAGACAACTGCCTTGGGGTACTCCACATGTAATATTTCTGATACCTGAGAGACTGCCATTAAAAAACACTGTCTGTGTTCTGTTTGACAAATAACTGTACATCCATGTGATTGCTGATTGCTCAAAACCATAACAAGATAATTTTGTTAATAACAGGTCGTGATCTATGATGTCAAATGCAGCAGAAAAATCTAAAAACACAACACCTGTAATATTTCTCTTTTCAGTCTCTCTAAGCCAATCATCAGACATATGAGTCAGTGCAGTGGCAGTGGAGTGACTTTTTCTGTATGCATGCTGAAAATCTGTTAATAAATGATTTGTATAAAAATAGTTATTAATTTGATCGTACACTATAGATTCCATTATTTTAGATAATACAGGTAATATACTTATCGGGCGACTGTTGGGACCAGAGAAAGGCAGTTTTTTATCTTTGGGCAGAGGAACTATTTTAGCCTGCTTCCATGCCTGCGGGCAGGTACAGCAGATAAAACTGAGGTTAATGATATGGGTTAGAACCGGGGCAATAAAGTCAGCAGCTAGTTTCAGAAGCCTGCTGTCAAGACCGTCGACATCTGGTGGTTTGTTTTTGCAAGATTTTAAAAGATTCTTTACTTGATCTATATTTACACTTTCTAATTTAAACCTTAAGTTTTTATTTTTCATTAATTCATTTCTTATTAATAGGTAAGATATGTCATTACTTAGATTAGGCATATTTTCTCTTAGTTTATCTAATTTTCTTATAAAATAATCATTAAGATAATTTGCATTATCTATTGGCTTAATTATAAATTTATCCCCCGTTTCCAAAAAAGATGGATTTATTTTATTTTTCTTTCCAGTCAATTGATTTAAAACATTCCATAACTTTCTATTATCATTACCTATATTTTTAACATGATTATCAAAATAGATTTTCTTCTTCTTTTCTTCTTCTTTTTATCAAGCTTGGACAGGGCTTTTGCTATATTTCAAAATTGAAGACATGGAAGGATATTAGAACATTAACAGTGCTACACATAGTATGTTCTGCACATGTGCTCAAAGCTATCGCTCAGTCAATTGGGAGAAAAACAGCAGACAAAGGTTTGAAGGATTTTGCAACATTTGCATTTGCCAGGTTGCAAAACACTACCTCAATGACCACAGCACTCAAAGTCTTTCGCTAACTGTGCACTGTATTAATTGGCAAACACAACACCAATACTGTCCTGATTAATCTGAAGGTCACGCAGGACTCGATTAAAGAATGCAAGATTCCCGACATGGAAGAGAAAATTAAAGGACAGCCCCTTAGCTCAGGAAGAAGATTATGAAGAAAGAACAAATGCCCATACAATTGTTGGCAGATCTCCCTTCACATATGAATTCAAGAAGGTCTTAATTAAGTTACAGGACGAGCTTCATAAAAAGGATGCCGAGACCACACACAATGAAGAAAATCCATACATCTGCCCAGGCATTGTTGATGTCCTTTTTGAGAACTACCTAGGTATTTTCCCCCTTTGGAGTGGTCTGTTGTTGGGGAATTTGAAAAGGTATGCATCTGACAAAGAAGATGACAACTTTGACCCAACTAAAACAAGGGACACAAACTGCCATGTAGAGAAATGGTTTGGAATAGTTAAACAGTCAATTCTGAAAATGCAGAGGCGACTGAGGCTAGGGACCTTTGTCACGAAAATGCATGGCTCTCTACAGGGGAGATACAGAGAACACATAATGTCTCATAACTTCTCGGAGCAGTTACTCCTTAAACCCTTGCTACCAAAAGACATCAATCAATCTCAGGAGGGTTGGGCAAAGAGAGATGGAGCAAAGCCCCACACTGCCAACACCAAATTTTACACTGCTCCTCACACTGTTCCAGTTCCAAAGACAGTAAAATCAACTCTAACCACTGGCAAAGATCTTCAGACGAGCACAGATGTGAAGAACAGCAGCAATGATCTCACATGTAAAGTGTCCGAGCCTGCAACAGATACTTTTTTGCTGATCACTAAAATAAATTGTATGCTCTAAACCAGTGGTTTTCAAACTTTTTCAAGAGGGACCCTTTTTTTTAAATTTTTTTTTTGACGCGACCCATAGGCTTGTGCGCAGAACAAAAAACACTTTTTTTAACCACTTTTGATGATGCACGTGCACTTGCTGATCCTTGACGCGATTGGAACGCAAAGTCGATTCTGAAATAATTTGATCAAGCTATAGGCCTACATACAGGAATGTTAACCAATTAATAGCCTATCGTTTGCTGCATGCTTAAAAAATACACAAAACATATTCCACAACAAACTCTTTAAATGTAATATTCATTCTATACAGAACAGAACAAGAATTAAAAAATAATAATAACTTTAAACAAGCCAAAACGAAATAATTTAAAGCGAAAGTAAAAGTAAGGGGCATTATGCTCACGTAACTCTCTCATTAGAATCACGTTGCAATATCTACAGGAATAAAATCATCCTTTTCACATGCGCAAAAATGTGCTTGGAAACATCACGTGGAGCGGTACGTGCTTACGCTGAATAGTAGGCTACGAATTGTAGGCCTACTACTGACTATTTTAACAGAGCAGTGTGATTTTTATATTAGTTGACTATTTTATTATCATATTTTGCCAACTTTTCACCGCATATTACGCACATTGGTATTGCTGCATGGACTGCGTCCGAACAGTTGACAAACCCAAACTTCAAAAAATTTGGGTTTCTGCTTTTTCTTTGCTGGGAAAGTACTGCTACTCTGTTGACATGCATCGCCTTCATTATCTTCCATGCTGATCTCCGCTGTTCGCGGCAGGGTTTGATGGTTGACCGCGTTTTCTGCTGCTTCATTTAAAGGGGTCTCGGTCTCTGACCCTCTTTTTCTTGTGAAAAAATCATAAATGGTTTTTGACTCTGGTTTGGTCATGTTCAGCATAAAATAAATTCATTACGGGCTACTAATTTCACGGTACCGAATATTTTCATCATCTCATGGGAAAATAAAATAAAATGGCTGCATATCAACAACACTGCGCACAAGGTTTTTTGTTTTGTTTTGTGTTGCCTGGGCTACGAGTAGGTCGGTCAGCCGGTCAGGTGACATGTGGATTATTTATTTTGCATGAATTTGAATGTTTTTTTTAGTGTACTTCTAATCAAAGCTATTATTATTAATATTAATATTATTAAAAAACGAAATAATTATTTATTTATTTTTTTACATTTTAAATCACTGGCGACCCATTTTTTAATTCTCGCGACCCGACCCAGGGTTTGAAAACCACTGCTCTAAACAGATTAAAATCAAGTAATTGTAATTTGTAGAGCCTGAAAACACTTAGCAATTTGCAGAGCTATATAAACATTAAGGAAGCATTATGAAACATTAAAAATTAAGCCATTATTGACAGTATTGACACCCAAGGTGTGTTCACCCCAGGACACACGGTCCATCTTCCAATAAATACTTCCAAAATCACATAAAATAAATATTCTAATAATGTGGAAAATATCCATGAATACAAAATGAGGTGGGCTAGTTTAATGACAGCTTTCTGTACCAGGAGAGTAGAATGTGCAGACAGAGTATTGCACATTTCTAAATAGAATTAAATTGGAGTTTTCAAATGCTGTGTGAAGTGATTAGTTTTCTTGTTCATATCCTTGTAGGTTGATGTCCTTTGGACATGCAAACCAACTGAAGTTGTTGTGGCTGTTGTAAGGCATACTGAACAGAGGCTGAATTTCACCCTGCGGCACAGGGAGTTTCAGAGTTTGAGGCCTGATGAACTCATCATAGGCGAGGCAAGTTTCTCATTAAAAATGTGGTTGTACCAGATTGTTTATCTCAAATTAATCCATCTGTTGATGCATCAAACCATAAAAACGTTTTTGGGAAAATATTACGTTTTTGGGTTGTTCTGCATAAAATATATGATCCATTCTCAAACTTGTTGACAGCAATGTGATCAGACATTAACTTTAGCCTCTAAGTTACCTGACATTTTTGTGTGATTAATGTTCTTTACAATTTATTCAAAAGGTGATAGAATGTTACATTGGAGCCTTCCTTAATTCTAAGAATTTTACTGGCCGACTATACCACATGAATCACTACACCATGGGTGTCATTTTACACGGCACAAGAGAGCAGATGACCAGGCAAGGGTTAAAAAAAGGTAGGAAGATCTGATCACTTTAGTACTGTATTCTGAAAGGGTGTCAGTAGGGTTTGAAATTTGTGTATAGACCATTTATAGTGTTATGATAATCCTTGATATGAAACTGGAATGTGTTGTTTTTAACCAATATACTTTGGTTTGTCCTGTAGAGAATAATGCATTATGTATACTGTGTACATGCAATCTCTTTTTTACTTCTGTATATTAAATAGAGTAGAGGGAAAAAAAGAGTTGTTTTGACATTTTCATACATTGTATCAGGTCAAATTTGATGACTATGATGGAGCCATTGGATTTGTCCATTTACAAAATGTGCACTGGAAGCTTGTGGCGAGTATATATCTACTCATGTAATACTTTGTGCCTTTAAGCATTTTTGCACATTTCATTGTTTGTGCATTTAAAGGTTATCACCCTCACAATTGCTATAAAAATGTATAACTACATATAATCAAGTAAATATAACTAAATATACATTCATATTTCTTAAACATTTTAATAAAAGTTAATGTTATTTTTTTTATGTAATTAATCAACTCACAGACAGTGACATATACTGACATTTGTATGTCATTGAAGCCTATTTTGTACATGCTGATAATAACATATTATCAGTGCCTCAAGATGCGTCTTCATTGTCTTCATCTCTATCTTAGTGAAATAATTTAAAATCATTGCCCAAACAAAGCACTCAGATCAACCAACAGTATCTCGTTGACGAATAAATGGCTTATTACTTTTGTATACTCATACTTTTAAGTCTCTTTTGTACAGTAAATGTACTTTCAATGCAGTGTATCAGTTTTTCAACTGTGGTTTTTAAGTTTTATATATAAAAAAGCTTATTTTATATTTATGATGACATATTTAAAGATGGCATGGTGTAATGATTTGTAATTTTTCAAACAGTATCTTCATGCCCTTTCAAAGCACATTTTGTGGTTGATCCTATGCAAGGGTCAAATGAAGTTCTCCAAAAAGGCTGGCTATAGATTATGGGAAATGAATAGGTTACACACATTTTGGGGAAAATCGTGGAGTATGTGCAAATGTAAACCAAAAAATAATTTTACTTTTGTCCTTTTGACAGTATTTCAAGATGCACCGGAATAGATTTGGAAAGGAGGATTGGGGTTAACATCAAGTGGCAGCCTGGCAAGATAACCCACACCTTTCAAAAAGATGGCACCAGTTGTGGGATCTTTGTGATGCAGGTGATTCTGCAACATATTGTCTTTAGCATAAATAAAACAACATGTAGTTTTACTATGCAAGATCATACACAGTACATGTGTTCTTATGCCATCCGTACCAAGATGACAATGATGGAATTTCCAAACATACCACAGATGTTTCACATTGACTCATCAAACCAATCTCTTCACATTCTTAGAAGAGACATGGCTGAAGAAATTCTAAAAGCATCAGGTATCATTCTAAATATTAAAATCATGTGTTGAACACTTCTTACAAATTTAGCAGTAATATACTTGTACTTTTTTTCAGTTTCAAATAATGATTTCTGTTCCTTGTGTGGAAATGCGAACCTGCCCAAAACTGTTGATGCTGTTTGGGTGAGACTTCATTGTTTTAAACCATCAATACAATAGATAATCTAAATAGTACATCATCTATAAATAATCTGTAGCGAAATTCCAGGGATAACATTAAAGTAATCAAATATTCTATAATTTTATGCATTACAGGATTCCTTAAGTAAAAATTTTCTTAATATGTTTAACGTATTTATCCCATATAGATTCAGTGTGGAACTTGTGCAAGATGGTTTCACATACAATGCCTAGGAATGACAGCTGCACAAATACCAAACAAAGATATCCCTTGGTATTGTGTGTTGTACAACACCCCTAACTAAAGAGGCCGTAGGAGAGTTTGGTTATCTCTTATAGAGTTTGTAAAATAATTGGTCCCTAAAAACCTCCAAGGACAATGCAAAGGCACTTTTTTCAAAACTAACTGTTGCAACCAGCAGGAGACCACTGATGTGTGAACTGAATTTGGTGACACTACAATGTGTATCAGTGAAGTTATTGAATATTTTTTAGTTTCGCATTTCGGTTTTGCACTTTGCTGACGGTCCCTGCGGACCAGTGCTCGAATTGAGTGAAGTCTTATGGGGGGTCCCCAAGTTTTTTTGGGGGTGGGGGGTTGTGGATGTAGGTTTAGTCTTGCAATATACACTTTATACAAAATATACAATATATTTAATCATAATATGCATAAATATATCTTATTTATTAAAAACGCTTGATAAAGAGTTATATAGACTAATATATATATATATATATATATATATATATATATATATATATATATATATATATATATATATAATTATTCTTTTAAATTACTTACTAAATACTGGATTTAGAGGGCAGCAGACCCAAAACAGCAACTATGGCAAATATACCAGGGCACTACATATAAGGCTCTTGAAGTTAATGCAAGTAACTTCAAAATACATTGAAATGTCTCAAATTCAGTAGAAAATAATCAGATGGCTTCCAGACTCACTGGATGGTATCACTGTCAGATTCAACAGTGGCACAGGAATAACTATTTCATAATGTCTCCGAAAGCAGTGATAAAAGAGCAGTGAGTAACTTCAAAAGGATATCTATCTTCACAACTTTTTTATTACTTAAACATAGAAGTACTTACTTGATCACAGAAATAAATTATATTTTATTGTATTATTATTTTAATTTGTAATAATATTTCATAAAATTACTGTTTTTACTGTATTTTGCATCAAATTAATGCAGGCTTGGTGAGCAGAAGAGACTCTTGAACTTTTGAACAGTAGTGTACATCCAACAGAATGATTCTAGCTTTTTTTTACCAATGTAATCGTAATCCTTTTATTGTCATTGTAACCTGTACAATGAAATTTAAAAGTGCCAAAAAATTTTTTTTACCAATGTAGTTTTTACCCTAAAAACAACTGGATGATTAATGTGGATTATGTGACACTGTGATAATAATGTTTGTTCCAAAAGACTTGATTAAATGGATGAAACTTGTTTATTAGATATTAAACATATAGATTGTGACAAAACAGTGCGATTTTTACATAGTTACGTCCAGTAGGTGGCGGAAAATCACTGTTATGAGTGAGTAAGTCAGCAACTATTCAACGACCATTTCAGTGAAAAAGGCTGCTTTATTCAGAAACAAACAATGCCATGGCAATCAATGTCAATTATTGCTATTTCAAGAGTGAATCCCGCATAAATGTGTATGTAATTCCCGAAACTTTGTGTTTACGTGGCCATTGGTCCTGGCTGGCAGCATGAAAAACAAGTTTTATACAAATTCTGAATGGAAATTAGAAAGCATAGAAAGCACACAACGATCGCTCCCTTTACTAAAAAGCTGTTATCCATCTCCGTCGAGATCTCTAGCACTCCTGTAGAACCAGGACTATTAATAATGAAAAAAATAGTAACTTAAGCTTAAATGTTTCCAATTTACGCAAGGAATACAAAAGCCCCGATATGGTGTGGGTAGATATAAAGTAGAAAGGTATATAGAGAGAGACAATTACCCCTCAAAAAAGTCGGTAAGAAGCTTTCTCTTCCCGAACTCGAGTGGAGGTTTATTTTTCTCCATTTTTTAAAAGTTAAAATTAGCTTCAACGGAGCGGCGCCAATCAAACAGTCCTGTCAGTCAATGATGTCATGCGCGAAGCACTCTTTAGATGTGGGGCGGAGCGTTTACATTTTAAAGAGACATGGCAACTAGCCAACTTTAAAAAAATTATTGTAAATAATAAATTCACGAAATTTACCGTATCCATTGCATGCATTTAATCAGATTTGTTATTATTATTTTTTACTAAAATAAAAATATCTGAGGGACCCCCCTAATTCTATTTTTTACTTCTTATGGGGGGTCCCTAATACCTTATGGGGGGTCCCGGATCCCCCCAGCCCCCCCTCAATTCGAGCACTGCTGCGGACTCTCAGCCGGCTGCGCTTACAGTTCAATGTCATTTGTCCAGCTCTGACGGAGGCTTGTTTTGATGTTTGTCTACATTACTGCGGTTGGAAAGAGGTGTTGTTTGTGTTTTAAGAACGTTTCGAGTATGAGTTATTGATCCGGGAAGTTCGCATCTGTGAATAGGCTATATGTCCAACTTTACCGAACTGTTGGAGATTTGGTGGTTCAAAGTGTTAGTACATGCCCATAAAGTAATTGTTATTTGGTTTCGTTATGTTTAAACTGTACTGGAAGTATTAGATGTATGATTCATGTATGATCGCTTGATCTGTGATACGCTGATACACTGTATACGGTGTTAAATATTCAGTTTACTTTGTGATCTGCCTTTAACCTGTTACAATGATACTACAGAAGAGTTAATCTGTATTATATTCTGTTGAATGAGGTTTATTTGTACAAACAGTTTGTGTGTACATTGATTTGGGTTTATTAATAATAACATATCAATATTCGAGTCATTCCTTGGAAGAACCTATAATTCTGTGGACCTCTTAATGGCAAATTCTGTTTGTAAATTGAGCTTTTTCTGTTATTTAAATGTGAAAGTGAATATGCTTGGATTTTTGGATTGAACATTGACAGTAATCAAAATATGTACCCATTTATACTGTATTTGAATGTAACATGTCTGAATGTTGTTTTTCAGACTGTGAATCTTCTGTGATTTAATACACTTTGAAAAGGAAGCTCCCGTCTCCTCATTATTCGTGTCCTGACCAACACACAGGGGTGTTCACTACTAATAGAAGTAGAGTCAGAACCTAATAGTCCAATAGCCTCTCCAACAAGTAGATCTCAGCATCAATGCCAATGAGGGGTAATCATTGACACATGAGCAAAAGCAAGCGAGAGATGAATATGTAAATATATTTTTAATTTGTGCAATTTAGAATGTTGAAGGCCTCCATCCCTTAACACCTGCATATTAATCTAACTCTTGCACAGGGGCGGAGCCAGTAGTTTTTCGCAGGGGTAGCGATCAGGCGATACGTGCTACTTAAGAGTCGCTGTCCATTTGAGAAGTGCTGAAATATAACCTTATATGGAATCGTATTCTGAACGTTTAACCTAATAATTGTCATCTGTTGTGGATTAGCAATCAAGACAAGTCTGTATAAAGCACCTACCTAATACAGGCACTGACAAAATGGCTGAACAAAAAAAAATCAAGAAAAGATACCTTTCAAAAAGATAAAATTAATGTCCTTTTAGAGGAGATAGAGCAAAACAAAGATGTTATTTTTAACAGATTTAAAGGACACCATACAAATAAAGAAAAACAAAACATCTGGGAGGACATTGCTACCAAACTAACTGCAACCAGGGGTGTTCAAAGATCAGGGAAGGAGGTCCGCAAGAAGTGGCAGGATTTTGCAAGCCTGGCAAAAAGGAAGAGGGCACTGCAGAGGATTGCAATTAAAAAAACTGGTGGTGGGACCAATCAGTCCCCCCTTCTCACAGCAGAGGAAGAAAAGGCATTGACAGATTTTTTTGAAATCATCCCTATTTTGGCCAGTCTTTGAAGCATATTTTCCACATTACTTATTTTATGAATTTTTTTGTTCATTCATTTAATTTAGATGTGTATTTCTATTTTTTTCTTCCCTTTTTAATTATTTCATTTATAAATTAATTTAAACAAAACACGATTACAATAAAGTACAATCAAAACCTTATATTATACTCATGTTGCAGTGTAATCTGTTAAATCTAGATAAAAAGTGTAATCTGCCGGTTGTCCTGCAGGAGACCTCATAAATCTGTCTTCTTACGATGCACTTGGGGATTAACGATTACTCCAGAGCACTCGTAGTTCTACGAAGATTTTCAAGTGCTACTTAAGTTACGATGCTTTTGGGAAACAGACCATAATATTAAGATCAGTCGTACGATCGTTTTTGCGAACTTCTTAGGCTTACGATGCTTTTGGGAAACGCAGCCCAGTGCAGTGACACCCGGGACAGAGAGGTGCGGTGACCTTGGTGTGCACATATGATAAGACTCCTGTGTGGTTGTACAGAGACAGTTCAACCTCTAAAAACTAAATTGTGCCCAAGACAAAAAATGACCAGTTGCGAGTGGGGTGGCCAGGCTTCGGTCCATTGTGGCCACGGCCACCCCCTAGCCACTACTCTTTCAGTAATAATTTATCATAGTCATGCAAGCCTGTTTCATTCAGATGTGTGTTGAATGGAGTCAAACCATTGATCCGCCTTTATTGAGTTTTTTAATGCCTGATAGAAAAGTATCTCCCTTTGTAGAGCAATACAATACTTTAGGCAATTGCAGAATAGTCCCATTAGTCACAGATACACTTCAGAAAATTGAGTACACAAATATTTCTGGACTTAAAACTTACAAGAAGAAAATCAATGTGGAACATTGTATCTCAAAATGAGTACAGTGTGGCCCTCTGTGCACTTCTTAAAATATCTTGAGGTAATATAAATACTTCTTTACGAATGGTTCACCCCAAAATGAAAACCCTGTCCTTGTTTACTCTCTCAAAGTTGTCTCAGACCTGTGTGCTGTTATTACTTCTGGCGAACACAAAAGGAGAATTAAAAAAAAAAAAAAAAAACACCATTAAAACACCATAAGAGTAGTCTACCAGAATATTATATTTTAAGTATTCACTATAGATTAACTTTGTGTGGAACTTGCCAAAAATTATGGCATTATTCACATAAAATCTTCCCATCAAATATGGTGATATTGAGATGCAACTTAAAGTCTTCATTACAGCGTACAGGTTTGAAGCAACTGAGATGAGTAAATGATAACATTTTTATTCTGTTTTATCTGTTCTTTTAAAATGGCACAAAAAGCTGTTGTTAGCAGCAACAAATGATTCGGTCTATTTCGTGACATGGAAAATGTTCTCAACCGATTGACGCTTTTCTTGTGAACGAATGCCGAATCTCTCCTGTGTTTGTTCAGTTGACTCCAGTGATGTTCTTGTGAAGAGCAGCAGAAGTTGGAGAGTTTGTGTCCTCCTGTGTAACATGTTTGTCCTCAGGTTAGACTTGCCACAGTATCATGATTTTCACACCGGTTCATGTTCAGATCGACTAACACAGGTATTACCGCTGGTTGGATGATAAGTGGTACTATGGAATAATTTTTGTTAAGCAATAGTCTACAGAATAATGCAATGCAGGTTGATTTCAAACTTTGAACTTTATTTTAACTAAAAATACAAATTAAACAATTAAAATTGTGTTGTTAAACTTTTTGAAAGATGGCTTTTCACAGTTGTGAAGGAAAACATCTCTTTGGCAACAAACCGACTTCATCTGTGCATCCTCTACCGGTTACAAAATTTTTCACAATTTGTTCACAATATTTTAATAATGATAAAAAAAAAATAATAATAAAAACAAATATATATATTAGGACTGAGTAAAACTGTTGATTTAACATGTTAATTCAGTGTGATTAGTTAACTAATTTATCAGATTTCATTAATTAAAATAAAAAAATTCACGCAATTAACCACAATGCGATTAAACCGTAATAAGGAAGATTCCTGAGAAATGCAAGCTTGTGGTACCACCGGTTGACTCCAGAGGGCAGTAAGTGAAACTTCAGCTGTATGAGCAACACACAGTGAACAAAACAACTAGGGATGGGCCATACCACTTATTTTCTTTTCGATCCAGTACCAAGTACTTTTAGGCCAATACTGCTCTCTGATTGAACGAGCACTATGACTGAAAGGTTGAGCGCTGTCTGTGTCTGCTGGTGTTTTTTAGCATTTCTGCACATCAAGATGAGCGGAAGAAAAAATAGTGTCATGCAACAATTCACTAATATAGTTATTTTCCACTTTGAAGCTTATGAGATGCATTCATATTCCTGGTATCTAAATAATCACTAGTTACAAAAAATTTTTTTAAATCAGTATCGAAGTATCGATACTTTAGGTATCGATCCACTCATCCCTAAAAACAACCCTTCAGCAGACAGCACAACACAAACATGTGTTACGTTCTTGTGTTCAAAACACTTGATGGAGCGCAAATCCGAACTAAGAGATCTCAAGATGTGTTGTAAGTATTAAACTATATTTAATTTGACACAGCGACCTAAAAATGTAATGTTTATGACACAACACACCCGAGATGCCACACAAGCATGTCTGACGCAGTTGTTCATTGACGGGTTCTTAAACAAGCCCTCATAATAAATCTCTGATTGATAAATTCACTTGTGTAATGGATTACTGTGAACTGTGTGTCAATGATTGACTTATGATCAATAATATGGTAATAAACAATACATTGTATTCTAAAGCTGCTTTTATATCGTCTTATCAATGATGAACCCTTCTGCCACAAGAATGTAATGCACTTTAATTATCTAAATATATATATATATATATATATATATATATATATATATCACTTTTAAATATTTAAAGATAACTATGTATAATTATTTCATCATTATATATTGAATTATTGTTATATGAGGGATTTCTCAGCAAATATCTTTTTGTGCGATTCATTTATTGGGACAACATGTAATTATTTAGATTAAAAATGTTAATCGATTGACAGCCCTAATATATATATATATATATATATATATATATATATACACATACATACATACATACATCAAAATATCAGTGAATATTCTTGGTTAAGTGATTTTGCATTGACAATTTAATAAATGTATTTAAAAAACTTAAACCAAAGAAATTTCTAAATTCAAATTGTAATTCGATGAAATGAAAAAGCAATTAAAATAATGAAGTGGTAAAATAAACATCGGTCCGAAGTTGTAGTACTCGGAACCGCCATATCCTGCCTGAGATGGTGCATCAGACACATAGACGGCTTTTCTTCTGTAAAAATATAATAAAATGTGTTTCTTTAAGCGCATGTCTGTGTGTCTGACAGCATTTCTTGTGTCATTCCGGATCCGAGATGTCTTACAGTTATCCACCACATCCATCATATTCACCACCTGCAGTCTTCTGACAGTGCGTGTACATTTCTGCCTGTGTAATTTGATACGCTGGTAAAGAACATCTGGCTTTCAATACGTTATTTACATTCATTTATCATAAGTCACAAACTGTATTATGTAGCTTTTCTTTATTTAAGGCTTTTATTCTTTAGGCTATTGTATTAATATTGGAAGTTCCATTCATAATGTTTCCTCCGGTATAGAATTTTACACCGGTGTTGTTCCTTGTAACGAATAAAACCAGTAACACTGTGGCAACCCCACCTCAAGTGTTTGAGAATTGCACAGGATACCATTATGGAAGAGATCTCTTGAAAATCTATAAGGTAATAATGCATTATTATATTCTGTATAATTTGTTTAATGCTGTTTCTCCTGTGGTAGACTGTAAAAGTGAATAATCAGGGCTAGTCAGCTTGTGAACATTCGAAATTTAATTTGGTGGCGTTTAATGATCCATATCTGCAATTGTGAAACAAAATGTAATTAACAGCGCTTTCGGAGATTAATTTCCTCTAAAAGATTTAGATTTCCTGGTAAGAGCAACATACACAAGCATGCGTTGAACGTCCTTTTCAGGACATGTCTTTATAAAGATGCCTTTCTGTCGCTGTGTAGTTCCTGGATGTGGTAGATGTCTCTCCAGATCTGACGGTCACAGACGCTGCCTCGTGTGCCTGGGTCGCGATCACACTGAGGCAGCATTTGTGGATGGTTCATGTTCTTATTGCAAGGACATGACCATGGCAACGATGCGGTCGCGGCTGTCGTTTCTCAAAACGAATGGCACTCTAGCCACCCCCTGCGTTGCTCATTCTTCCCATGGGATTGAGGATGACCGGGCTTAGTTTCGCTGGATGAAAACCCACGAACCACCCGCCCCCCGGCATGCTTCTTTGCTTCCGTCCACGCTCGTGATGACGGCGGCTCTCCTTTTAGCCAGTTTGCCTCCTCAGGTTTGGATGGTGGTTTCGCTGCTGCATCAGAGAGTGCTCTGGCATCTGACGCTGAGGGCTCGACTGAGCTGCCACCTTCGGGCCAGCCCGCCCAGTCTGAGTCCGACACCCAGATAGCCGATATGCTTTCCCGGGCTGCCGTGAGCGTGGGGTTGGACTGGAGCCTTCCGTCCTTTCCCCAACCCTCGTGGCTTGATGATCGGTACCTCGGCTCAGGGCGCCGCTACCGGGCTATCTTCACACAAAAGCATTTTATGGGTGAAAAATTAATTGATCCCCCCCGGTACCTTTCTTCCTGGAAGTGCATGACGAGCAGACGAGTTCGTGGAGGACACATTTTACTGCCCGAAACCGACCTCCTCGCTCGTCCGTTCTCACTACCCTAGACGGCGGAGCGGTCCACGGGTACACGGAGGTCCCCCAGGTGGATAGAGCGGTTGCAATCCACTTGCAAAGCCTGCGGGCCCAGCTCACCCTCCCCCTCCTCCTGTGAGATCTCTTCGGCCTCTGCCACAATGCCAGGGCTCACACCCTCCTCCATCTGCTCGAGGTGAACCAAAAACAACTGATACCAGCTCTCAGTGATATGTGTCGGGTCTCCGCTATGATAACAGTAACTTTCTCAAATGTTTACAAAACAAGCGGGAACCCAGTGTGCCTGTATCTTTCTCTATTGCTGTTCGCTTACATGATAGAAAGTCTAAGGCCTTCAAAAGCCGTACAGCAAACCCATCTAATCTGGTGCCTATTACACACCAAACTAAGACTGCTGTGGGGACAAAAAGTAAGACTGTTAAGTTAGCACTTTTAAACATCCGCTCACTTAAAAATAAATCACTTCTAGCACATACAACCTGGATTTTATGTTTCTAAATGAAACTTGGCTAGAAGACAGCTGTAGTGCAACAGTCCTTAACAGGGCCGTGCAGAGACCTTTGGAGGGGCAGGTGCTCAAAGTATAAAAGGGGCACATGGAACAAGGCTTTAAATAGCGCGGTGCTCAAAATATCAATACAGTAATATATCGTGACACATTCCTTGCTGATTCGCGTATCGATACGGATGATTCTGTATTGATACGGCAGCAAATGCTGTGATGCAGTTTTGGAAAAGAAACAGAACAGAAAAGACAATTTTAAGTTTAAAAGTTAAAAAAATATTTTCTGTCCAGAATAATTAGAAACTGAAGTGTCTTAAGTTGTACCAACCTGATGGCTTTTTCTTCTCTGTTATACAGAATAATTAAGAACAGCCGTTATAGTAAAAACTATAGTAAACGTTATAGTAAAATCAACGTGGCCCATGTTTCGTACAGTAGAGTATAGTTTTATTTAATGCCATGTCAGCATTTGTGGCTATTTTGATGGCAAAAACTGAATTACAAAAATACAAGAGTTCCATTAATATAATAAAAACAAAAACAAAGCAAACAGAAAAAATACAGCAATTTTATTTTACAGCAAATACAACAGATTTTTTACATTAATGTGATACCTGTTCTGGTAAAATCTTACTAAATTCCTTGAGTGAGTATGCTGCCTTTGCTGTTGTTGTTGCTGCTACTAATACTGGAGTTGATCTGAGAGACTGTAGACATTAAAACAACAAACATATAGGAGATATATTAGCTGATTAAACAATTGTTATGTTACCATGACAAGATGTAAAGATTGCTGAGAGTGTTTGGAACTGGCTCACTGACCTGCCAAGGCTGACTGCTCCAAGAAAATAAGAGGGAGATGCTCACAGAGGCTGCTGCACACCAAGAGCTGCAGGTAGAGAAAATAAGATACCAGATTCAAAAAAGTACAATTATCTGAGAAAAAAAAAACATTCATGGGGGATAGGATGATGGTGGCCATGGCAGGGGTGAGAGTGAGACACAAACATCTATATAGACAGAGGTGTGTGTGCTTGTGTGTCTACAGTACACAATACTGTGATCATGATTTCAAGTTGCATTGTGACTCTGAGATGTAGTTGGATTTTGATTGATTATGTCTAATCAAAAATATAAATAAAGAAACTAAAATGTGTATGTGTGTGTTCATTCTGTTGGCACCTACTAAAAATCACAGTGTAGCATTAATCTTACCAATAAGTGGAGGATGAGTTGTTGTAGGCTTTTATAACAGAAATTTCCTGTTGGCCATGTCCCTAAAAATGTTAATGACATTATTGTCATTTATTGGAATGTCCTTCTCAATGGCCAACAGAAGAAGGTCAGACAATCTCTGCTCTTTGCAAAGGCTGCGAAGTTTGGTTTTCACAAGCTTCAGTTTTGAGAAGGAATGTTCCACAGTTGCTGTGGACACCGGAAGTGTGCCATATGTCTTCAGCAGCAGAGTCATGTTGGGGAAAACTAGATGTGCATTGTTTTCCTTGACCACTGACAGAATAGAAGACACATTGGCTGGTGGTGGGCATGAGTATGACGTATGGAAGACCTTCAATTCTGTCTGCAATTTGTCTTCATCTTCAATATTGTAGAACTGGCACAGTTTCTTCACAGCTTGGAGTGCTGCTGTTGGAATGCTAGCTGTTTTCCAGTTCTCTGGGACTGTCAGGCAATGGAAGGCATGCAATATTTCCCATTTGGAATTATCTCCTCCTTTAAAGCATCTCTGAAGCTCTTGTATCATTGTGTCCACAAAAACGTAATACACTTTAACACGGTAGTACTCCAACAAAGTTGGGAAAGCATGGTCAGTCGTAGCTGATGTGGCAGCAAACTTGAACTTCTCTGGCACTTTCCTCCTCCTAGCTTGACCAGCAGAGACATTGATATTTTTACATGTATTTCCACAGAGATATTATTGAGTTTCCAGGCTATAGTGGTCTTTGCTGTTGTAGAAAGAAAATATTTTTGTCATTTAAAATATAATTATATTTTAATCCTGTTCTGAATTGTTTTATTTTTATAATGATAATTCAGAGAATGAGAAAATCAGTATAAGCCTTATCAGTGTTGTTGTGATAATTATTTTAAAGGCACTCTACATTTTTTTAAAATAAATACTGAAATAATAATAATAATTTAGTCAAAAGGCATAAAAAAGACAAGACCCCTCGATGCCTTTGAGTGAAACTTTTCTCCCTCAAACAGCAAGCTAACGTAACGTTACTTCTACAGGCTACACACAGCAATATATACAACATATCTGCATGCTCTCTTCACGTCGTTCTTGTAAAATAATAATAATAAGTAAATAAACATCAAAATCACTTCACTGGGAATGAATCCCCACTTACCAGCTGCCGCGGTCGCGGTGTTGAAGATATCTTCCGGTAATTAAAAAATGCGCGTGCTGCGGCCGTGCGGCGTGAGGAATAGTCCCGGTCGGATGAGGTCGTCGTCAGGTGAAAGGTCATCATCTGGATCATTTTATTTAAGGCTAAATTATTAATCATACATTTTACTAATATTTAGATTTGGCATAGGCAGGCATTCACAAAAGGGCCTTTAATAAATAAAAAAAATGAGAGGAATTTTTTCTTTGACAAAAGGGCACTTTGGGCACTAAGGGGCAAAGGGGCAGGTGCTCAAGCACCCAACGCCCCCCCCCTCTGCACGTGCCTGGTCCTTAATGAAACACCCCCTCCACTAAAAGTGTCTGCAGAGAAGGTAGGAGAGGTGGGGGTTTAGCTGCTCTTTTTAAAGATGTCTATCAATGTAAGCAAATATCATTTAGGAATTACCCGTCTTTCGAATATCTAGATAGTGTGTTAAAAGGTGCTCCACGCATTTTACTTATCATTATTTACAAGCCTCCAAAATACCCTCCAGGCTTTGCTGAGGACTTTACAGAACTGTTATCAACAATTACCTCAGAGTTTGACTGTTTTGTCATTGCTGGAGATTTTAACATTCACATAGTAATGCAGAAAACAATATGACAAAAGAAATCAAAACTGTTTAAAAAAACTTTTGATCTGACTCAGCATGTACATGGACCCACACACAATCATGGACACACTCTAGATTTACTTATCAGTAAGGGTCTAAACATTTCATCGATTGTTATTAAGGATGTAGCACTGTCTGATCATTTCTGTGTTTTCTTTGATATATTGATCTCTCCTGCCATTGAAGCTAGATCTGTGTCTGTCAAGAAGAGATGCTTAAATGAGAACACTAGTGTACTATTTATGAAGGCTATATCTTTAACACCAAGTATATCTGCTGACTCTGTTGATTTTCTCCTTGATTCTTTTAACTCAAAAGTTAAAAGTGTAATTGATGATATTGCTCCTGTGAAAGTCAGGAAGAAGAGTGGCAGACAAAAAGCACCTTGGAGAAACTCAACAGCAGTGCAAAATATGAAAAGACAATGCAGAAAAGCAGAGCGCATGTGGCGGAAGACAAAACTTGTAGTCCATTATAACATCTACAAAGACAGCATCCATGCTTTTAATATGGAACTAGGCAAAGCTAGACAGACTTTCTTCTCAAATATTATAAACAGCAACTTAAACAACACACGCACTCTTTTTGCGACTGTAGAGAGACTGACAAACCCCCCAAGCCAGATTCCAAGTGAAATGCTCTCAGACAGCAAGTGCAGTGAGTTTGCTTCTTTCTTCTCTGAAAAAATCAATAATATCAGAAAGATGATCAGCACATCCTTGAGTTGTGCTGGGGTCAGACAAATTAAACCACAACCTGAGAAAGTAGTTACTATGTCTGATTTCAAAGAAATTGATGGCAAAACTTTGGAAGGAACCGTACAGCACCTTAAAATATCAACCTGCGCCCTTGATGCACTTCCCACATCTTTTTTCAAAAGTGTGTTCAACTGTTTAGAAGCAGATCTCCTAGAAGTGATAAACTCCTCACTTCTCTCTGGGAGTTTTCCAAACTCCCTGAAAACTGCAGTTGTCAAGCCCCTCTTGAAAAAGAGCAATCTGGATAAGACCATATTAAGCAACTATAGACCGATCTCAAATCTTCCTTTCATAGGCAAGATCATTGAAAAAGTTGTCTTCAATCAGCTGAACAAATTCTTGAACTCGAATGGATACTTTGACAATTTTCAATCTGGTTTCTGATCACATCACAGCACAGAGACAGCGCTCATAAAGATAATAAACGATATTCGCTTAAATACTGATACAGGCAAATTATCAGTACTGGTACTACACGACCTCAGTGTTGTATTTGACACTGTCGATCACAACATACTTCTTGACAGGCTGGAAAACTGGGTGGGGCTTTCTGGGATGGTCCTAAAACGGTTCAGGTCATACTTAGAAGGGAGAGGTTATTATGTGAGTATAGGAGACCATAAGTCTGAGTGGACGTCCATGACATGCGGAGTCCCTCAAGGCTCAATTCTTGCGCCACTCCTGTTCAACCTGTATATGCTTCCAATGAGCCAAATAATGAGAAAGAACCAAATTGCTTACCACAGCTATGCAGACGACACACAGATCTACTTAGCCCTATCACCTAACGATTACAGCCCCATTGACTCCCTGTGGCAATGCATTGATGAAGTTAACAGTTGGATGTGCCAAAACTTTCTTCAGTTAAACAAAGACAAAACTGAAGTCATTGCGTTTGGAAACAAAGATGAAGTTCTCAAGGTGAATACATACCTTGACGCTAGGGGTCAAACAACTAAAAATCAAGTCAGGAATCTTGGTGTGTCTCCAGAGTCAGACCTTAGTTTCAGTAGTCATGTCAAAGCAATAACTAAATCAGCATACTATCATCTGAAAAATATTGCAAGAATTAGATGCTTTGTTTCCAGTCAAGACCTAGAGAAACTTGTGCATGCTTTCATCACCAGCAGGGTGGATTATTGTAATGGACTCCTCACTGGCCTTCCCAAAAAGACCATAAGACAGTTGCAGTTCATACAGAATGCTGCTGCCAGGATTCTGAGCAGAACCAGAAAATATGAACATATCACACCAGTCCTCAGGTCTTTACACTGGCTCCCAGTTACATTTAAAATTGTATATTGCAGATATGCTCACTGAATATAAACCCAACAGATCACTCAGATCATTAGGATCACATCAGCTAGAAATACCAAGGGTTCACTCTAAGCAAGGAGAGTCTGCTTTTAGCTATTATGCCAGCCGCAGCTGGAACCAGCTTCCAGAAGAGATCAGATGTGCTCCTACAGTAGTCACATTCAAATCCAGACTCAAAACACATCTGCTGTGCATTTACTGAATGAGCACTGTGCCTGTCACGATTCCCTTGTTGTCTGCCCCGTGTTTCACTTGTCTTTGTCTAAAAACTACACTTCCCACAATTCCTGTATCTCATCACTGCCATCATTGTGTCATTGTTCGCACCTGTTTGTCGTTTGTTGTATCCTCCTTTGTCTGTGTATATAAACCCTGTTTGTTCTCCACTCCTTGTCGTTTGTTGTATGTTGATGTTTCCATGTTTGCTCCGTGCGTGTTCTGCCGTGTTTCCCTAGTTCCGTGTTTCTCCGTTGTGTTCGTGTTTTGGTTTCACTTTTGTCCCCCCGTGGATGTTTTCTGTGCCACTGTGTGTCCGACTGTTTGTACTGTATTTTATATTATTTTATATTCTAAACTGTTTCAATTATTCTTATTTTTAATCTTTTTAATATTTTTAATATTATTTTAATCTCTTCTATGTAAAGCACTTTGAATTACCATTGTGTATGAAATGTGCTATATAAATAAAATTGCCTTGCATGCCATGGCTCTCCTGCAGGTACACCAAGCCAAGGCACTGAAAGATCTACACCTGGATAGTCCCGACCCTGACATGCTGCAGGAACTGCGCTCTGCCACCGACCTCGCCCTCAGGGCTACGAAGGTCACAGCGCAGGCACTCGGGTGGGCGATGGTGGTCCAGGAAGGCCTTTGGCTTAACATGGTTGAGATGCGCGAAGTTGACAAGGCACGCTTTCTCAACGCGCCCATCTCCCAGCTCGGCCTCTTCATGACACCGTCGACGATTTCGCCCAGCAGTTCTCGGCAGTGAGGAAACAGACGGAGGCTATCTCTCACATCATGCTGTCGCAGCGCAGGCAATCCCCCGCCTGCTCGCCAAGGGCGTCCCCCTGTGAAGAATCAACAGGCAGCTCCACCTCAACCAACCAGCTCTCAGCCCCGCACTTTTGCCTCCCGAAGCATTATTACCTGCTCCGCCCCGCCGCGATTCCCCACCGGGTATGCTCGAAAAAGTCGTCCCCTTAGTGCCCCTCGCACAGAGCTTAGATGTGTGGATTACGCTAACCAGCCTGTCGCGCTGGCTGGCCAGGACCATCCGACTCGGCTACGTGATTCAGTTCGCCAGGCTCCTGCCTCGTTTCGGCGGTATTCGCTCCACCTTTTGGCACGGCAAAAACATCAGCACCTTGCGAGCAGAAATTGCTACCCTGCTACGCAAAGGTGCAATAGAGCCTGTCCCTCCAGCCGAGATGGAGAAGGGCTTCTACAGCCCTTACTTGATCATACCCAAAAAAGACGGTGGGTTGAGATCAATCTTGGACTTGCGAGTTCTCAACAGGACATTACACAGACTCCCGTTCAAAATGCTCACGCAGAAGCGAATTCTCACCTGCATCCGGCATCAAGAGGTAGACATGAAGGACGCGTACTTTCACGTCTCTATTCTGTCTCGACAAGGTCCTCCAATTCGGCCTGTCTCTGTCCCCTCCGCATACTCAATTACCTCGACAACTGGCTCATTCTCGCACACTCACGAGAGTTACTATGCGCCCATAGGGACTAGGTGCCCTCTCTTTTCTCAGTCTGGAGTTACCATGACGTTACTATCTTTATAAAGAAGTAAACATTAAACTTCAGCATTTCTGATCATCATGGAATGTTTAACTCTCTCATGCCGTATAAAGAGATGTTGATGTTGTGTGTGCACACTGTTTGAGCCCTGCATTGTGTGTGATATGCAGTTTGGGGTGTAGGTTGTGTGCTACATCAATGCAGAGTCTCTATTCTCTCTGTCCTCATGACAGATGAGATCCTGTAGACCCTGATACAGCTTTACTTGTGCATTACTGCAGATATTTAGTGCATTATATGACTGTACATATTTATATGCAAATTGGAATTCAATGTACAAAATAAGAGTTAAAGTGATTAATTTCTGTGCATTATTTCTGTATTTGTTTAACTGCAGGTAGGTACAGAAGAGATGGAGAGACAGCCAGAGAATATCTATAACTGTCATTAAAGTGGTTTTGACTAAATGTTTATTACTTTTTATTTTTAATTATTTTATTTATATTTGTATTACTCTTGGCAGACTCTGTGAGCATTCACATAGGAACTTTGTATACACCTGTATGAAAATGTCAATGCACTTTAAAACATTTAACATTAGGAATCATTCTGTTAATCATTCGGTTAAATGTTATATTTTACTCTTCTCTCAATCATTTTGAGTGACAGATCCAGTGACAGATCCAGTTTTTTGTTTTAGTCTGTTGCATTAATTTTAGTCAATCTAATTCTATCTTACAGTGCCCTTCTTAAGTATTGAGACAGTAAAGACAAAATTGCTGTTTTTGATGTACATTCAAAACATCTGCAAATATTATCAAAAGATGAATATGAGGCAAAATATTTCTGGCTGTTTCAACACATATTGTTCCAAAACTTAGTGAGCTGTCTCCTGCCTAAATAGGCAGCTGTCTTCTATGGCAGCAACCTAACTGAAATGTATCCTTGTAAGTGAGTGTTTAAGATGCTCTATAAAAGTGAGTAAGTCCTTTTGTCATTCAAATTGTGCTCTGCATGCACAGCAAGCGAGCGACCAGAGATCTTTTAATATCACGTATTAAACTACCAGTTTACTGAAGCATTGCACTTTTTGCTGACTTTGAAGGCTCCACCTGGCAGGGGCTCTGACTCAACTTGCAATTGATGTCAATACAGGTGAGGGGAGGAATGACGCAATACTCTAAACAGCATAAATATACTCAGTACTCACACATTTTGCAAGAATGTTATTTTGAAAAGTATCAAATACTTTTCTGTATTTAACAAATTATATGTATATTTGCAATAAAAAATGTATTTAGCTTTGTACACCATATTAGATTTATTTTATTTGAGCTGAGCTCATCACAGTGCATTCTGGGATCGCCAAACTAGCAAAGGATTCATACAATGGTGCCTTAGAATCTGTCCAAAACAAGGTATCTTAGGAAGCAGCATAATTAAGATACTTACCCAAGGGCGTAGATTTGGCTTGAACATTGGGAGGGTTACTGTGTGAAGAATTTACATGTTTCCATTGATCTTGGTATAAATATTGGGGGGATCTACACTCCTGTACCTACCTTTTAGAACAGCCTTCACGTCAGGAGCGCACCTTTTATGCCTCAAAGTGTGACCTCAGGAGGCAGCTCACTATGTTTTGGAACAGACCCATATTCTGCCTTTAGTCTTCTCTTCAGCTGGTGAAATGCATGTTCAGTCATATTTAAATCAGGAGATTGACTTGCCAGTCTAAAACCTTCCTTTTTCCCCCCAGTTAACTCCTTGGTTGCATTAGCAGTGTATTCCTTTTCTGTCACTCACTCGACGTTGTATCAATGTAGTGACACTAGGGGTCACTCTTGAGAGCCCCGAATTTGCATGCCACTCCCCCGGATATACGGGTATAAAAGGAGAAGGATTATCCACTCTCATTCAGATTTTTTCTTCGGAGCCGAGCGGTTGTATATCAGCGAGCTGAATACTACTGCTGTTCCATTCACCTCGGAGAAGCATACGCTGATGGATATACGGCGCATTCTGAACGCCTAGTGCAGATTTCACCCCTGGGCTCTTTGACAGCGCTATTAAGAGAGTATATTTCCTCATTAAGAGCAAACACATTGACGTGAATGTCTTTATAAAGATGCCTTTCTGTCTTTGTGTGATTCCTCCATGCGGTCGTTATCTCTCCACCTCCGAAGACCACGGGCGCTGCCTCACGTGTCTGTGCAGCGATCCCACTGAGGCAGCGTTTGTGGATGGTTCATGTTCTCATTGCAAGAATATAACCAATGTTGCGGCCGTGGCTTTCCTTCTTCTGGGGGAAAGCCAATCCAGCCACCCCCTGCACTGCGCCTTCTATCTACGGGTACGAGGCTGGCCTGTCTCGCGCTGGAGGCGATTTGGGGACCTCCTGTTCCCGAGCATGCTCATTTGCCCCCGTTGAGTTGGCCAGCTTAACATAACTTTTGGGATCTCGATCGCTGCATTGGAGAGCGTACTGGCGAAGTCAGACGGACTGTCTGACCGCTATGATTGCCCTGGCCGCTGCGAGTATCTGGTTGGACTGGAACCCTCCATCCTCCCCAGAGCCCTTGCGGCTAGATGATGGTTCCTGGGTTCAGGGAGCCACTCACGGCCATGCACACACCACCAGGGCCTGTAGGACTACGTTGTCTTTGGCAACCAAAGCCTACAGTGCTGCTGGCCCTCCTGCAAGTACACCAGGCCAAGGCACTGAAAGAGATGATTCCTCATCCTGCTGCAGGAGATGCACTTGGAGACCGACCTTGCCCTCCGGGTAGGGCTGAAATGATTTGTCAACATTGTTGACAACGTCGACAATAAAATATTGTTGACAAAAAATGTCCGTTGTCAAATATCGTTTGATCTAGCATATCTCTGTGCCGTCAGCACCTCTTCTATGAGTTGCGCAAATGTCCCAATCTAAGGGGAGAGATTGAAACTGAACCCGGCTGAGTCACACCCTGTCGCATCCCGCTTGTCCCTTGAGCGCACATGCTTAATGCAGCTAGCTTAGAACATGATGTCTTGTGACTTATTGAATCATAATATATGTGTCACTGTGCATTTCTTATCATGAAGAAAATTGGCAGTATGCAACTAAAATAATAAGAGGGAGATTGTTTTTTAGTGAGTTAAAGTTTTAACAAAATAAGTTTTTCATTTGATTTTGTTTTGGCTTGTTTTCCAATATAAATATCTAAAACTAATTTAAAACAATGTACATTTTCTATAGCAGCTATACTCCAGAAGAAAAATTATTATCTGAGAATGTTAAATATAATATTAAAAATACAGATATTTTAAAATATCTAAAAATCCTTTAAAAAAGATGCATTCACCTGAGAAGCAGCATATAATATATTTATACTTGCTTTTAGAGAATAGATCTTGAATGTAAGTATATTTTGTCTTTACTGCACTCACAGATGTATAACGTAAAAATATTAAGTTAAAAATACACTTATATTTCAGATACATTCTCTTAAAGCAAGTCTAAGTATCTTATATGTTGCATCTCAAGTAAATGTATTTAGTTTTTTTGAGGATTTTTTGCAGTGAATTTCTTAACTCAATTAAACTTAATAAAAAAAAATGTTTTTACCGTTAATTCTGTGAATGTCATTTAGAGGTATTTTTAAAAGATTATTTTGTCCTCTTTATTGTTCTGCCCTCCTCAGTTCAGAGCATCTCTTTTCTCGGCAAGGAGACTTGGTGTCGATGATTGCGCACCTCACAAGTGAGTGAGCACAGTCGGTGCTGAACTGCCTGAACTCATTCAGGCGGAGGACAGCGGTTCCACTTAAACACTTTCAGAGGCTCCTGGGCATATGGCATCCTTGGCTGCGGTAACCACACGGCAGCCTCAATGCCACAGCGGACACACTGTCGTGGCAGGCGATGCTCAGTGGAGAGTGGAGACTCCACCCCCAGGTGGTCCTGCTCTCGCATGCAATGGTGGGAGCTCCCCTCGGCACAGACGCGCTGGCACACAGCTGGCCCCGTGGGCTGCGCAAATACACATTCCCCCAGTGAGCCTACTTGCACAGGCTCTGTGCAAGGTCAGGGAGGATGAGGAACAAGTCACCCTTGTGGCCCTCCCAGTCTTGTTTCTCAGACCTCACGCTCCTCATGACTGCACCTCCCAGAAAAATTCCCCTGAGGAAGGACCTTCTTTGTCAGGGATGGGGCACCATCTGGCACCCACGCCCAGACCTCTGGAACCTCCACGTCTGGTCCCTGGATGGGACACGGAAGACGTAAGTGGTCTACAACCCGCAGTGGTGAACACGATCACTCAGGCCAGGGTTCCTTCTACAAGGCAGCTGTAATCCCTGAAGTGGCGTGTGTTCGTTAGTGGTGTTCTTCCCGTAGTGAAGACCCCCCCAGAGATGCGTAGTTGGGTCAGTGCTTTCCTTCTTGCAGGAGAAGCTGGAGTGGCAACTGTCCCCATCCACCCTAAAGGTGTACATAGCTGCTATAGCAGCGCACCATGATGCAGTTGAAGGTAAGTCCCTTGGTAAGCAAGAACTGTTCATCGGGTTCCTGAGAGGCGCCAGGAGGCTGAACCTTCCAAGGCTGCGCCTCTTTCCCTCATGGACCTGGTCCTGCTTGGCCATCAGAGAGCCTCGTTCGAGCACCTAGAGTCAATTGAGTTAAAGGCCGTCTCATTGAAGACTGCCCTCCTGACCGCGCTCACTTCCATCAAGAGGGTCGGGGACCTACAACGTTCTCTGTCAGCGAAACATGCCTGGAGTTTGGTCCGGAAGACTCTCAAGTGATCCTGAGACCCCAAACAGGCTATGTGCCCAAGGTTTCCATGATCCCATTTTAGGGATCAGGTGGTGAGCCTGCAAGCACTGCCACAGGAGGAGGCAGACCCAGCCTTATCGCTGCTGTGTACGTAGTGTGCTTTGTGCATCTACGTGGATCACACACAGAGCTTTAGACACTCTGAGCAGCTCTTTGTCTGCTTTTGTGGACAGCGGAAAGGAAACGCTGTCTCCAAACAGAGTCTTGCCCACTGGATCGTTGATGCCATCGCATTGGCCTACCAGACCTAGGCTGTGCCCAGGGGGCCCTTGCAGGTTCGAGCACACTCTACAAGGAGTGTGGAATCCTCGTGGGCACTGGTCAATGCCACCTCTCTAGCAGACATTTGCAGAGGAGCGGGCTGGGCAACACACAATACCTTTGCGAGATTTTACAATTTCCGGATTGAGCCAGTTTCATCCCGTGTTCTTTCAGGTACAAACAGGTAGAGTTCGGTAATATGGAACAGCTGGCCGGGTGTATCACTTGCGTATAGTGCCTTTCCCCTCCACTGAGGCGAAAACGTGCACTTTTACCCCCAGTCGAGTTCACGAAGACCCCTGGTTCCTATGTTTGTAGGTCCTGCCTCAAAGAGGAGGAGCACTATCTCTGTGCCTCTTCCATGTGCGGCTGGTGAGCCCATGTGTTGTATTGCCACACGTTGACCTCCCCTTTTGGTCAGGATGTGGTCTACGCAGGGTATTTTCTAGTGATGCGCGGGTCGGCTTTTTTTCCAACCCGCGGGTCCCGCTTTTATGAAATTATTTGGCCCGCCCCAGCCCGCCCCGCACCAATGTATCTATTTTTACAACCCGCCCCGCCCGCACCCGAGACCATTAAACAGACATACATGTAATGTAAATGAAAACAGCCATTATTTCATTTAAGTGCTTGGAAACATCGTGTAACATGTTGTAAACAGGCAACAACAGACGATTATGTATGAACCATCAGGTCATATTAATAAAATAACGATAAAATAAAAAATAAATATATTTTCAACATTTAGCCTACAAAGCAGCGTTTGTATTAATCTAATAGGCTAAACAATTTTTTTTCTTCAGATTTGTATAGGCCAACAGTTTACAGTCTACGCTACATAACCATTGAAATTTTGTTTTATTTAACACACAGGAAATGTTCATTTAGCGTTTTTATTTTCGCTGTGCAAAAAAAGAATAGCATCCACTGTACCGGGGTTTAATCTATTTCGCCTAGACTTTTTCCTTTTTTTCGTTTAGTTATGTAATCTCCCGACATCAATTTCTCCCGCACCTTGTCCTCCATCTTCACTTTTTTATTGCTACGTTTTGTTGTTGTTGTTGTTGTGTCTGACGGCGGGAGCTGCTTGGCGCGTAGCTTTTATGTGTAGGCTACGTGACGCCAAAGGTTTGGGGAAATCACTACGGCCTTCGTATTGTAACCTTATAAAAGAACCTAATAAAATATGAAAATAGATATTCCCAAATATTTAATATAGGCTGGAAATTGCAAAAAACATACATGAAAAAAAAGAGAAAAAGTATGACCCGCCCTAACCCGCCCAAGAAATAAAGTGACAATTTATTTCCCCGCCCCAACCCGCGGGTTACGACCCGCGCATCACTAGTATTTTCCCCCTAAAAGTATAGGGAAAGGAAAAGTACACCTTCCCCGATGCGTATAATAGCATTAGATGGCCCCAGCCGAATCTCAAACTCTGTGGAGAGAAAACATAGAGAGAAAAGGCCATGGCTGGCACAGCCTGCTCCCATGCTAGTTATGTCGCTTACCCCCCTCAGGGATGTGGGGAACTACATGACATCATTTGGGGCATTGGGGGAGGTTACATGCAGTCTGATGCACCTGCTATTACGCATGCAGAAGCTTGCTTGAACCTGCATCGGCAGTTCATGTAACATGGTTCAGCTGTTGTGGTGTTTTTATATCCAATAGGGACTCCTAGTGTCACTACATTGACACAACATTGAGTGAGAAGGGGGACATCTTGGTTACTGTCGTAACCCCCGTTCCCTGATGGAGGGAATGAGACGTTGTGTCCCTCCTGCCACAACGCTGTACTAGCCACTGAAATGGCTGGGACCTTGTCTCAGCTCCTCAGCACAAAACCTGAATGAGATTGGGCATTTCTTCTCCTTTTATACCCCTATGTCTGGGGGACACTTGTTATTGTTCCTCAACCTAAGCTCAAGCACCACTTTTCACCATAATGTTAACCCCAAAAATGCCAACATCACAGAAACTCTTCTAAATGGCAACATAACAAAACACTAAACACTAACAAGTTTTCCCCTTTGCAAAAACACATAAAATAACACTTAATTTTAACATTTACTTTCCCTATCGAGTACCATGCAAAGCATGCTGGGAACAAAAAATCCCCTGCCAAATTGGAGTTTACCAAACAAAAAAGATTTAAGTTCATTAAACTCAAAACAATAAAACAGTTCAGGTTACTTAAAAAGTGTCAGTTCTCCTTCTGTCGCTCTCTCGACGTTGTGTTGGAGAAGTGACTCTAGCGGTCTCTCTTGGGCGCCGAAACATGCCTCTGACTTATGAAAAAAGGCGGGCAAATACGGGAGTTCATTCAGAAAATTTCTTCGGAGCCGATGCTCGTGCATGCAGTCTGCTGCGAGTCACACACCAGTTCCTGTTTATTCCTCTGACGCTCTGCATGCTGTTCGATTCGACAGCGCATAACAGCGGCTTTCTCCTTCCTTGCACGGCTGTGCATTGTTGCCCCTGGGCGCTTCGACAGTGCAGACAACTCGAAAGAGTTATTTTAAAAGAGCAAAACACAGCGGCGTTGAACGTCCTTTTCAGGACGCGTCTTTTTAAAGACGTTTTTTCCGTTTCTGTATGCGGTTGATTTCTCCCCACCTCTGACTGTCATAAAAACTGCCTCGCATACCTGGGTTGCGATCACACGCAGGCAGCGTTTTTATGAATGGTCTATGTTTTCAGTATGAGAACATAGCCATGACAGCATTGCGGTTAGAGAAAGCCACTTCAGCCGCCCCCGTGCCTCGGCTGCTTCCAACGGGATTGGGGCAGGCGCTGCGGGTGAAGACGATCTGGAAATAATGACGGGCTCCGTTTCGCCGGGTAAAATCCCCTCGAAACCCCCCGCCTCCCCAGCACGCTTGCTTGTTTCTGTCTGAGCTCGGGATAAGTATTCTCTCCAATGGGTTATGTTTTCAGTATGAGAACATAGCCGTGGCAGCAATGCAATCTCTGCTTTCTTTTGTAGTGAGAGGAAGCCACTTCAGCTGCCCCCTGCGCTCCCATCTCCCAGCTCCGTCCATTCGGCGACACCACTTGACGACTCCACCCAGCAGTCCTCAGCAGTGAAGAAACAGATGGAGGCTATTTCACACATCTTGCCCTGCCGCAAACCTGCCGCCAGGGGCCATGCCCTGTCTGCTCGCCGAGGGCGTCCTCCTGCGGCTTTCAAGAAAGAAAGAAAGTGGTGCTCTGCCTCAACAAACAAGAGTGGGCCCAGCTCTCAGCCCCGCAGAAGGTGGACGCCCCTCGTCTCATGGACCCCCTCAAGGACCCGGAAGGCTCCCAGGTGCTCCTGAGATGACCGACCCAGAGACCGAGACGTTAGCTCCGGAGCTGGTAAGACCACTCCATCCCCCGGTGGGGGGCCTGGAGGAGAATATTTTGTTGAATTAATTTCATTGGCCGCACCCCCTAACGGGGGCTGCAGTACTCACATTCTCAATAATAGAGCTATATCCTTTTGTCTCTGGGTCACATGGCCGCAAATGCCATTCTCACGGCACTTCAGATTTCAACAGTCCTGGCACGCTACACGCGGACTGGTCCTGACAAGCCTAGAGGACGCCTGCACTGGACCTCCTCCTCACTCAGCCACCCCCTGCCGGGCGCGGAGCAAGGTAAGTGTTTTGAGTTTGTTCTCAGCACCAAAGCCTCGGGACGCACCCTTGCCTCCCGACGCCACACTACCTGCTCCACCCCGCCGGGTACGTCCAAAATACTCATCCCCTTGGTGCCCCTAGCACAGAGTTTAGAGGTGTGGCTTTCACTGCCAAACCCGTCAAGCTGGCTGCACCGGACCATTCGACTCGGTTACGCAATTCAGTTTGCCAGGCCCCCGCCCCCCTTCGCGGGCGTCCATTTTTCCGCACTACACGGCGAATATGCCAATTCCCTGTGCAAAGACGCGATAGGGCCTGTCCCCCCAACCGAAATGAAGAAGGGTTTCTACATCCCTTACTTCATTGTACCCAAGAAAGGCGGCGGCTTACGACCGATCTTGGACTTGCGAGTTTTCAACCGGGCTCTGCTCAAACTCCCATTCAAAATGCCCACGTGAAAACATATTCTGACTTGCGTCCGGCATCTAGATTGGTTCGCAGCGGTAGACCTGAAGGACGCGTACTTTCACATCTCGATTATGCCGTGACGTCGACCCTTCCTACGGTTCGCGTTTGCCAGGCATATCAGTACAAAGTCCTCCCCTTCGGCCTGTCTCTGTCCCCTCACGTCTTCATGAAAGTTGCAGAGGCAGCCCTTGCCCCGCTCCGAGAAGCCGGCATCCACATACTCCACTACCTTGATGACTGGCTCATCCTGCCCCCCTCGCGATAGTTACTATGCGCACACAGAGACCAGGTGCTCAGGCACCTCAGCCGTTTGGGACTTCAGGTCAACTGGGAAAAGAGCAAGCTCGCCCCGGTTCAGAGCAACTCTTTTCTCTGCATGGCGTTAGACTCAGTCTCAATGTCAGCAAGTCTCACCAACGAGCGTGCACAGTCGGTGCTGAAATGCCTCGCTTCCTTCAAGCCAGGCACTATGGTCCCTTTAAAAACTTTTCCAAAGGCTCCTGGGGTATATCAAATCAAATCAAATCAAATCACTTTATTGTCACACTACCATGTACACAAGTGCAACAGTAGGTGAAATTCTTGTGTGCAGGTCCGAGCAACATAGCAGTCATGACAGTGATGAGACATATACCAATTACAGTAAACAACATACTTACACGATACAATTTACATATGAAATGTACACATACTTACACAACACAATAATTAAATACAATGTACAGTAGACAATACACACAATATAGAATACATAATATACAATAAGTAAGAGGATATGAAATATATATAAGTAAGTATTGAGGAGAATATGTTGACAGTCCAGTGTAAGATTAGAGATGAATAAAGTGCAGTGCTAATTGTTGATCCTGATAGATCAAGTGTTCAACAGTCTGACTGCTTGGGGGAAGAAGCTGTCATGTAGTCGGCTGGTGCGGGTCCTGATGCTGCGATACCGCCTGCCTGATGGTAGCAGTGAGAACAGACCATGACTCAGGTGGCTGGAGTCTCTGATGATCCTCCGAGCTTTTTTCACACACCACCTTGTATATATGTCCTGGAGGGAGGGAAGCTCACCTCCGATGATGTTTCTGGCAGTTCGCACCACCCTTTGCAGGGCTTTGCAGTTGTGGGCGGTGCTATTGCCATACCAGGCGGTGATGCAGCCAGTCAGGATGCTCTCTACAGTGCTGGTATAGAACCGTGTGAGGATGTGGCGGTTCATTCCAAACTTCCTCAGCCGTCTCAGGAAGAAGAGGCGCTGGTGAGCCTTCTTCACAACGGCCTCAGTGTGGACGGACCATGTAAGTTCCTCAGTAATGTGGACACCGAGGAACTTGAAACTGCTGACTCTCTCTACCGGTGCTCCATTGATGGTGAAGGGGCTGTGTTCTCCGTCTTTCTTCCTGAAGTCCACTACAAGCTCCTTGGTTTTACTGACGTTGAGGGAGAGGTTGTGCTCCTGACACCAGCGTGTCAGAGTGTGCACCTCCTCTCTGTAGGCTCTTTCATCATTGTCAGTGATCAGACCTACCACCGTCGTATCGTCAGCAAACTTAATGATGGCATTGGAGCTATGTGTTGCCACACAGTCATGTGTGTACAGTGAATACAGGAGTGGGCTGAGAACACAGCCCTGCGGGGCTCCAGTGTTGAGGGTCAGTGATGAGGAGATGTTGCTGCCCATTCTAACCACCTGACGTCTGCCTGACAGGAAATCCAGGATCCAGCTGCAAAGTGAGCTGTTTAAGCCCAGAGACCGGAGTTTCTCATCAAGCTTGGAGGGCACTATGGTGTTGAATGCTGAGCTGTAGTCTACAAACAGCATTCTCACATATGTGTTCCTTTTCTCCAGGTGGGAGAGAGCAGTGTGAAGTGTAGATGCAATGGCATCATCAGTGGAGCGGTTGTTGCGCTAGGCAAACTGCAATGGGTCCAAAGAGGTGGGCATAACAGAGCAGATGTAATCTCTGATTAACCTATCAAAGCAATTGCTGAATATGGGGGTCAGAGCAACAGGACGCAAGTCATTTAAGCAATTTATTGTGGCTTTCTTCAGTACAGGCACAATGGTTGATGTTTTGAAGCATGTGGGGACTACAGACAGGGAGAGGGACAGATTGAAAATGTCCGTAAAAACACCTGCCAGTTGATTCGCGCACGCTCTGATGACGCGGCCCGGAATGCCGTCTGGACCCGCAGCTTTACGGATGTTCACCCGTCGGAAGGATCGGGTTACATCCACAACAGAGACGGAGAGTGAACCAACCTCTGAAGCGTCAGCCGCGAGTGCTCTCTCCGCGAGGGTGGTGTTATTGTCCTCGAAACGAGCATAAAATGTATTAAGTTTGTCCGGAAGAGATGCAGCGGTGTTCACGGCGGAGTCTTTATTCCGTTTGTAGTGATGATGTTAATTCCCTGCCACATACTTCTAGAGTCAGTGGTGTTGAACTGACCTTCAAGTTTGTGCCTGTACTGGCGTTTGGCTTCAGTGATAGTGTTACGGAGGGCATAACTGGCTTGTTTACGCTCCTCCGTGTTAGAAGAATTAAAAGCGGAGGTCCGCACATTGAGTGCTGCGTGAACATCGCCGTTAACCCATGGTTTCTGGTTGGGGTATATCCGTATTGTTTTGGTCGGAACAACGTCCTCTACGCACTTCCTGATGAAACACGTTACGCTGTCAGCGTAAACCTCGATGTCGTCATCAGAGGCAGACCGGAACATCTCCCAGTCCGCGTGATCAAAACAGTCTTGTAGCGTAGAGTCTGATTGGTCCGACCAGCACTGGATCGTTCTGAGGGTGGGTGCTTCCCGTTTCAGTTTCTGCCTGTAAGCGGGCAGAAGGAGAACGGAAGTGTGGTCCGATTTGCCAAATGGGGGGCGGCGGAGGGATTTGTAGCCATACCGGAAAGGAGAGTAACAATGATCTAAAACCCGGTCCCCTCGTGTGTTGAAGTTTATGTGTTGGTGGTATTTTGGTGCCATTGTTTTAAAATTTGCTTTGTTGAAGTCCCCGGCAACAATGAACGCAGCCTCAGGGTGCGTGGTTTCCTGCTCACTTATACTCCCATACAGTTCCCTGAGTGCCTGGTCTGTGTTTGCTTGTGGGGGATGTACACAGCTGTGATGATAACCGCTGTGAATTCCCTCGCTAGCCAGAATGGTCGACACAGAAGCATGAGATATTCCAGATCAGGAGAGCAGAAAGACTTGATGAAATGTACGTTCCTCTGATCACACCATGATTTGTTGATCATAAAACATACACCACCACCTCTGCTTTTACCTGAGAGGTCTTTCGCTCTGTCCGCTCGGTGCACGGAAAAGCCTGTGATTTCGATGGCCGAGTCTGGAATCTCCGCAGCCAGCCAGGTTTCTGTAAGGCATATAACACAGCAATCTCTCATCTCTCGTTGGAAAGAGATCCGCGCTCTCAGCTCGCAGAGCTTGTTGTCCAGAGACTGAACATTTGCCAGTAGTATACTGGGTAGCGGGGGTCGATTTGCACGACGTCTTACTCTGATGAGAACGCCGGCTCTTTTTCCCCTTTTCCTTCTGCGTTTCCGCGTCCGAGCAGCCCAGACAAAGGGCTCCGCCGGTGTGTTTGTAAACAGCGGGTCGGCGTTGAGGAATTAGAAGTCCGGTTTTTGATGTGTTATTGTAGAACCAATGTCCAAAAGCTTTTGTCTGTCGTAAACAATAAGGCAGACAACATCCAAGACAAAAAAACAAAGAACTGTAAACAAAACAAACAATAAACCGCAGTGTTGTATCGGAGCTCGCAACGCAGCAGCCATACTCGGCGCCATCTTGAGTATTCTTTGTCATCCTCCGTGGCGGTAGCGCCGCTGGGGTTGATGCACATGAGACCACTTCAGCACTGGCATCAGACTCGAGTCCCGAGACGAGCATGGCACCACGGCACGCACCGTGTGATGATCACCACCGCTTGCCGCCAGACACTCAAACCCTGGACAGACCTCTGCTTTCTGCGGGCAGGAGTACCCTTGCAGAAGTTGTCCTGACGCGTCCTGGTCAGGACCGACGCCTCCAGATAGGGTTGGGGCGCCGTGTGCAACAGAGTTGCTGACTGTTTTCTTTGCCCTGAGGAAGTTTCTCCCGTTAGTTCGGGACAAACATGCCCTGGTCAGGTCAGACAGCACCGCAGTGGTGGCGTACATAAATCGTCAAGGCAGAGTACGCTCCCACCACATATCATGACTCGCCCGTCGTCTCCTCTTTGGAGCTAGCAGCGACTCAAATCCCCGGCAACCTCAACCCTTGGACGGGATGCGGAAGAGCTAGCCGGTCTACCATCGACCGTCGTAGACACAATCAACCAAGCCAGAGCCCCTTCTACCAGGCATCTTTACGCCCTAAAGTGGCGCCTGTTCGCAAATTGTGTTCTTCCCGAGCTGAAGACCCACAGAGGTGCACAGTTAGGTCAGTGCTTTTGCTCCTACAGGAGAGATCTCTCAGTGGTCCTCACAGGCCTCCAGGGACCCCCCTTCGAGCCACTAGACTCAGGGCCCTCTCTCTCAAAACGGCCCTGCTGATCACGCTCGCCTCCATCAAGAGGGTCGGGGACCTGCAAGCGTTCTCTGTCAGCGACACTTGCCTGGAGTTTGGTCCGGCAGACACATATATGATCCTAAGACCGCGACCGGGCCACGTGCTCAAGGTTCCTACCACGCCCTTCAGAGGCCAGGTAGTGAACCTGCAAGCACTGCCCCAGGAGGAGGCAGACCCAGCCCTTTCTTTGCTGTGTCCGGTATGTGCTTGGCGTACCTATTTGGACTCCCACTGTGTGTAATCCCCGCGGTACTGTTCCCTCACGAGTGGACTCACGTGTCTCCCTTAGGCAGTTCCAGCTGCCTCGATTGTCGTGCTGTAGCCCCTCTACGAGGCTGGATCTACCACCACGCCAGGTCCTAAGCGGCCATGTGATGTATTTGCCACCTTTACCTCCCCTGCAGGGTAGGTGTGGTCTCTGCTGGGTCTTCTCCCCCTGAAAGAATAGGAAACTGTGTAAGACCCCCTTCCCTTAATGCAAGTAAGGGCCCCAGCCGTGATTGCTCTATGCGAGAAACATAGAGAGAAAAGAGGCCCAGCCAGGCTTGGCCCATTCCCATCACCTTGTTCCCCTCACTAGGGTAACCAGAAGGATTCTGATGACTTTAATGGGGCATTGGGGAAGGGTACCTGCAGCCTGATACAGCTGGTCGCGTTTGCCCGACATGTTGACTTTAAAAATGAAAATGGAAATGGAAAAATAAAAGATAAAATAACTTTTTATTTTAATTTGGATTTTGTCACTATTATTGGAATAATTTTAAGAAAATGATTTGGAAAAAAAAATGAATTTGTAATTTAATTTTCACATTTGCCTTTTCATTATGATCAAGGCTGCTTGCTTCAAGATTGCAGTGAAAACACAAAGTAAAACTCCGAAAACTCGCTGCCCAAACCTGGAGCGTCACGTACTCCTGTTGATCGGGGGGAGGGACTGTCTGTCTGGACTCCAGGCCTGCCTGTACCTGCTCTCCGTCCTTGGGCTGATAGGTGGACCCCCTTACACTCAAGACAACTGATATACTTCACAAAACATGTCAGGGAATTTTTTTTTTTAATTCTTTCATTATTTATTTATGTTTGCTGTTTCATTATAAAAAGCTTTCTTTGTTATTATTTTTTGTATAAAATTACAGTTGAGTAACTATCAATCCTTGTTGTCGTATCCTATTTTTTTTATAATTGAAACCGACTGCTTATATTGTATTATTCAATTCAATTCAATTCAATTTTATTTGTATAGCGCCTTTCACAACACACATCGTTTCAAAGCAGCTTTACAGAATATTAGCATTAAGTCGATTAATCATCATTGTGTAATTTAGATAAAATACGAATTTTAATAGTGTTTATAAATAATTAAATGATAATTGTATTAATAACCCCAGTGAGCAAGCTGTAGGCGACTGTGGCAAGGAACACAAAACTCCATAAGATGTAGATTAATGGAGAAAAATAACCTTTGGAGAAACCGGACTCACTGTGGGGGCCAGTTACCCTCTGGCTAACATTATGAATGTAATGTAAATATTAATTATGTATAGGTAAAATCATGGTTTAAAATTATTAAACTAAGTGATAAGGGTCATTGATTTAACATAGATTGTGTTTGAACTGTAAGATTAATGACCAAAGTCTTTGAAGTCCATCTTGATTAATTGCAGAAGTTCACATAGATGCAATTGTCCTTGTTAATTGGCTGATGAAGGCTTTTGTTGGCAATTGTTAGTCTAAGCATTTCATTTCAGGATCGTAGTCCATAAATAGACCATGGTGATGCGGGTTGTAGTTGTCATATTTTCATCCTCTGAAGTCCGTCATAATAGATTGAAGTGATGTTTGGCTGGCACCGGCTGCATTTAGTCATCATCATTCTGCGACATGTAGCAGTGGAGTCCAACATGAAGTAGGAATGGTGCTGGATCCAGCCGGTTCTGGTGACCTCAGGATAGGAGTCCCGAGGTTGAGACAGGGAAACAAATAAAAAGATGTAAGCGTAGATGCCATTGAATTTATTGCAGAGTTAGAGATCATGCTCAATGTTTCTGGTTTCTGGTTCCGGCAGACCCAACTAAAGCAGCCTAATTGTGGGATAAATTAGGTGTATGCCTGGCTAAATAGATGAGTCTTTAGTCTAGACTTAAACTGAGAGAGTGTGTCTGCATCTCGAACAGTGTTTGGGAGACTATTCCATAGTTTAGGAGCCAAATATGAAAAGGATCTTCCTCCTTTAGTGGATTTTGATATTCTAGGAACTATTAATAGGCCAGAATTTTGCGATCTTAATGAACGTGTTGGAATATAGCGTGGTAGAAGATCACTTAAGTACTGCGGAGCTAGACCATTCAAAGCTTTGTACGTAGTTAACAGAATTTTAAAATCAATACGGAATTTAACAGGTAGCCAATGTAACGATGATAAAATGGGGCTAATATGATCATATTTCTTGGTTCTCGTCAGCACTCTGGCTGCTGCATTTTGAACCAATTGAAGTTTATTAATTGATCTTGCTGGACATCCTCCCAGTAATGCATTACAATAATCTAGTCTTGAGGTCATGAACGCATGAATTAGTTTTTCGGCATCAGCAACCGAGAGCATATGCCTTAATTTAGCAATATTTCTTAGGTGGAAGAATGCTGTTCTACAAACATTTGTAATTTGATTTTCAAAGGACAGATTGGTATCAAATATAACACCTAAGTTCTTTGCTGTTGAAGATGATGTAACAGTACATCCATCTAGAGTCAAATTATATTTTAGTGGCTTATTTTTAGAGTTTTTTGGTCCAATAATTAAAACCTCTGTTTTGTCAGAATTGAGTAGAAGGAAATTTCTGGCCATCCAATCTTTTATTTCATTGATACACTCTGCTAATTTTGAGAATTGTGAAATCTCATCAGGTTTTGCAGAAATATAAAGTTGTGTATCGTCAGCATAGCAGTGGAAACGCATTCCACGATTCCTGATAATATCTCCCAGGGGAAGCATATACATGGAGAAAAGCAGAGGCCCTAAGACTGATCCCTGTGGCACTCCATACTTTACTTTTGTTTGGTTTGACAATTCCTCATTTAAATAGACAAAGTGGTAGCGGTCTGCTAAATATGACCTAAACCATGCTAATGCCACTCCACAAATTCCAACATAATTCTCCAGCCTATTCAAGAGAATGTTGTGATCTATCGTGTCGAATGCAGCACTAAGATCTAAAAGCACTAGAAGAGAAATGCAGCTGCGATCAGATGATAAGAGCAAGTCATTTGTAACTCTGATAAGTGGAGTCTCTGTACTGTGATGAGGCCTAAATCTTGATTGAAATTCTTCATATATACTATTTCTCTGTAGAAATGAACATATTTGGGAGGATACTACCTTTTCTAGTATTTTTGACATAAACGGGAGATTTGAAATCGGTCTATAATTAGCAAGTTCTCCAGGATCAAGTTGTGGCTTCTTAATTAGCGGTTTGATAATTGCCATTTTAAAGTTTCTTGGTACATGTCCTAAGTATAGCGAGGAGTTAATGATATTAAGAAGAGGTTCTGATATTACAGGAGATACCTCTTTTAAGAGCTTAGTTGGTATAGGATCTAACAAACAAGTTGTGGCTTTTGATGTTTCGATAAGTTTTGTTAGCTCTTCATGACCTATGATAGCGAAGGATTGAAGTTGCACATGAGGGAAATTATTCGACACTGTTTTCTGAGGTGCTATGACAGATGATTGCATAATTCCAATTTTATTTCTGATTATTTCAATTTTATCAATAAAGAAATTCATGAAGTCATTACTCTTGAGCTGTGACGTAATATCTGGTTCGGTTGAGGCTTTATTCCTAACCAATTTAGCCACAGTACTGAATAAACATCTAGGATTGTTGTGGTTATTTTCTATGAGTTTACTAAAATATGCTGACCTGGCAGCTTTGAGTGCGTGTTTGTAGCTACAGACACTATCCTTCCATGCACCCTGAAATACTTCTAATTTTGTATTTTTCCACATGCGCTCCATTTTCCGAGCTGCTCTCTTGAGAGCATGAGTGTGATCATTGTACCATGGTGCAGGGCTTATTTCTTTAATTTTCTTTAATCGAAGTGGGGCGACAACATCAAGGGTGCTAGAGAAGACTGCATTTAAATTTTTTGTTATTTCATCAAGTTCTTCTGGGCTTTGGGGTTTATTGAGTATATGAGATAGATCTGGAAGAGTATTAGTGAAGTCATCTTTAGTGGTCGAAAGAATAGTTCTACCTGAACGATAGCGTGGTGTAGATTGAGTAACATTAGCTGATTGCAGCATGCAAGAGACGAGGTAATGATCCGAGATGTCATCGCTCTGCTGCAGAATTTCTATATTATCAACATCAACTCCATATGAAAGAATTAAATCTAGCGTATGATTATGGCGATGAGTTGGTCCTGTTACATTTTGTCTGACTCCAAGAGAGTTGAGAATATCGATAAATGCTAATCCCAATGTATCATTTTCATTATCTATGTGAATGTTGAAGTCACCAACAATTAAGGCTCTATCTACAGTAACTACAAGATCTGATAAAAAATTTGCAAATTCACTAAGGAAATCTTAATAAGGCCCGGGTGGTCTATACACTGTAGCAAGGGTAAAGGACGACAGAGATTTTTTATTTATATTTGACGGTGTCACATTAAGCATTATTAGTTCAAAAGACTTACATTTATATCCTGTCCTCTGAGTAACACCAAAAACTTCACTGTAAATTGTAGCAACACCTCCTCCTCGACCCTTCAGACGAGGTTCATGTTTATAACAATAACCTGGGGAGTAGATTCATTTAAACTAATATATTCATCCGGTTTAAGCCAGGTTTCAGTCAAACAGAGCGCATCCAATCTATGATCTGTAATCATTTCATTGACAATTAGTGCTTTGGTAGCAAGAGATCTAATGTTTAGTAGCCCTATTTTTATATGATGTTTATTTTTAATTTGTTTGTTTTGTTCAAGTTTAACCTTAATCAAATTTTCTCTAAATGATTTAGTGAGGGTATTGTGTTTGGTAGTTCGGGGAACAGACACAGTCTCTATGAGATATCTAGGTGATACAGTCTCTATGTGTTGTAGTTTATGTGACCTGTGTGATGTCTCATGGCAGCTAGCAGACGTTCGGATTAACCAGTTTGTCTGCTTCCTGACCTGGGCCCCATTTAGTCAATTAATATCATTATTAAGTCTATGAGCCAAATTACTAGAGAGGAGAGCAGCACCTTCCCTGGAGGGATGGAGTCCGTCTCTCTTTAGCAGGTCAGGTCTACCCCAAAAAAATTTCCAATTGTCTATAAATCCTATTTTATTCTGCAGACACCACTCAGACATCCAGCCATTCAGTGACACTAATCTACTATAAACCTCGTCACCACGACGAGCAGGGAGGGGACCAGAGCATATTACATATTATTGTTTTCTGTCAGTGTATCCATTCCATTTGTTCATATTAATTAAATGTTTTCATCCAAACTCTTAATAGCATCCTGCTTTGTGTAGTTTTTCCATCCATCTGGAATCTTTCCATAACTTTTAAATTTATATTTGTAGTACCCTTCCAGTGTTTCCTCGAATTTGCACACTAACCACTTCCAGTATGGCAGCTCAGAATTGTCAGGGGTGATGTTCCATTTTGCTAATTCAGGACCTCATTTTCTGTATTCTCTAAAGAGGACATCCTCATCTGAGGAATATGAATACAAATATTGATCATTGGTAGCTACTGCTGTTGTGCAGATTAGAAGACTGAAGATCTCAGTATCTTTGAATTTACTCCCAATGAGTACACTAACTCTACGAAAGGTACACTGTGATCTTCATCATGGTCTTCTACTGTGTTGGTGAAAATTGCTCCACAGAAAGGACACTGAATCCAACAGCACTGACAGAAGTGACCAATCAGAATCTCATCTGGCCTGTCCTTACATTCCAGAATTACTGGAAAAGTCTGTGTACTGAATTGTAGTCTGTGAACTGCTTATGTTAGATATTACTGGAGGAAGTTCTTTTCTGATCACATCTTCTAGAAGGTTGAAATCATCAACATCATTATGACTCCCTCCACTGAAGCCTTTAAGCACAGATTATCAGCACATCTGAGAGCTTCTGTGTGAAACACTTCACCACAAATCAGCATCTCCACTGTTCATTTGTACATGTTCAGTAGATTCATGAGCTGCGTTCATGATCTTCTGCTGCAGGAGTTTCATGTTCTGCATCATGTTGGGCAGAACACTAACACTGAATTTATCAGTGATGTACTGACTGACTTCATCACTGATGTTTCTCTTGAAGTGATCTCTGGGATCCTGAATGTAGTTCATGTATTTTTCAAAATTCCCCTCTTTTGCCAGTGTCTCCAGGATGTGTTTCTCCAGTTTAGATCTGTTTCAATTCAGTGATTGACAGATTGTTCTCATTTAATCTGCTAAATCTCTGGCAGTGTTTTTGTAGACACTCTGTTCAATGGGCTCTTTCAGTTTCTGACAGATGATCTCACCAAATATAGCAGCTAATATTGTACCTTTACACTTTACAATATTTCTGGAAAACACTGTAGTACTCTCCTCTCTTCTTCTCCATGTAGAGAACAGGATCATTGGCTTCTCTGAATAGTCTGTGTTGGTCAGTGAATGTCTTATTTGCTCTCTTACAGTTTGAAAGCACTAAATCAATGGAGAACTCATTCTTGAACACTGTTTTCTTTTCATGATCTAATAATCTTGCCTTTATGTAATCTATAAACTCTTGGACATGTTTGTCCAACCAATCTAGATGTCGGATGCAAGATAGAATGTGTTTTTGCGTGAGCATTTTGAACGGGAGTTTGAGCAGAGCCCGGTTGAAAACTCGCAAGTCCAAGATCGGTCGTAAACCGCCGCCTTTCTTGGGTACAATGAAGTAAAGGCTGTAGAAACCCTTCTTCGTTTTGGTTGGAGGGACAGGCTCTATCGCGTCTTTGAGCAAAAGAGTAGCGATTTCCGCGCGCAGGGAATTGGCATGCTCGCCATGTACTGCGGTAAAGTGGACACCCACGTGGGGGGGGTGGGGGCCTGGCAAACTGAATTGCGTAACCGAGTCGGATGGTCCGGGCCAGCCAGTGTGACGGGTTGGGAAGTGAAAGCTACGCATCCAAGATCAGCGCTAGGGGCACCAAAGGGACGAGCATTTTTGACGTACCCGGCAGGGCTTTGCAGCGGGCGGAGCAGGTAGGCAATGGTGCGTCCCGAGGCTCTAGTGCTGAGAAAAGACTCACAGCACTTACTTTTCTCTGCGCACCCGGCAGGGGGTGGGTTAGTGACAGAGGAGGAGATCCGGTGTAGGTGTCCTCTAGACAAGTCAGAACCGGACGGCCGGGGAACAGTCGTGGGGCTGAGGGCATCTGCTTCCTGTGGGTTGCTCAACGCGTGGGCTGAGAGCTGGGCCCAGGTTGAGCAGATGGGGCATGACCCATGGCTGGAGGCTTGCGGCGGGGCATGATGTGAGAGATGGCCTCCGTCTGCTTCTTCACCATGGAGAACTGCTAGACGAAGTCCTCGACGGTGACGCCAAAGAGGACGAACTCAGAGACAGGGGCATTGAGAAAGTGAGTCTTGTCGGTCTCACGCATCTCGACCAAGTTCAGCCACAGTTGATGTTTCTGAACCACGAGCGTGGCCATCACCTGCCCAAGTGACTGCGCTGTGGTCTTCATGGCTCTAAGGGCGAGCTGTTAGCAGTGCGGAGCCCCCCGGAACCAGTCATCCAACCGCGATGGCTGTGGGGTTCCAGTCCGAGCCCACACTGGCGGCGGCCCGTGAAAGCATGTCGGACATCTGCGCGTCAGCCTCAGCCTGGGCATGCTGGCCCGAAGGCAGCAGACCAGAGGAGTCATCCGCATCAGACGCTGCGCTCTCCGATGCAGCGGCGAGCTCATCCACCTCGAGGTCTAGAGGGTAGGCAGGCTGGCTGTGAGGCGAGCCGCTGTTGCCTCGAGCACAGACGGGAGTCAACGAGCGTGCTGGGGGGCGGGTGGTCCAAGGGTGTGTACCCAGTGGAGCTGCACCCGCTGCCATCCCCAGATCGCCTCCATCGCCAGCCGCATCGTCCTCAATCGCGTGGGAAGAAGGAGCAATGCGGGGGGGGGGGGGGTTGGGGGGCTGGTGTGGCGTGCTTTCTATTGAAAGCGAGCTGCGACTGCAATGTTTTGCAATGTAAATACAACCACACCGAGACAGCGTTTGTGGATGGTTCACTGTGAGAACATGAACCATCCACAAACGCTGTCTCGGTGTGATCGCTGCCCAGACACACGAGACAGCGCCTGTGGCCATCTGAAGAGGAGAGCACTCTACCGCATCCAGGAACTAGGGGCAGAAAGACATTTTTAAAAAGACACGTCCTGAAAAGGACGTTCAACGCCGCTGTGTATTGCTCTTTTAGAGAAATATTCACTGTACAGGGAAAATCATTCTTTTAATAACCCTTTTAGAGTTTCTCTGCACAGTCGAAGTGCCCAGGGGCAAAATGCACAGCCGTGCAAGGAAGGAGAAAGCCACTGTTATGCGCCGTCAAATCCAACAGCATGCAGAGTGCACTGTAAAAAATGTCTGTAGATTTTACGGTGAAAAACTGCTAAACCATGACAGTAAAAGACCGTAAAACGATAAATGGTTTAATTCAGTTTTAGTAACAATGAAACACCGTAAATGTATTTATCAGCCAAAACCGTATTTTGGACAGTTTTTTGGGGGGAAAAATACATTACTCCACTGTAAAATACACTGGCACCGTATTTGTAACAAAAATATACCGTAATATATATACAAGCAAACACTGTAATTTTTGCATTTATTTTTTGTAAAAAATACATTTCCTCACTGTTAAATGTATTAAACACCGTATCTCTAACAAAAATATACCGTAATATATATACAAGCAAACACTGTAATTTTTACATTTATTTTTTGTAAAAAAATACATTTCCTCACAGTTAAACGTATTAAACACCGTATCTCTAACAAAAATATACCGTAATATACATATACAAGCCATCACTGTAAATCTTGCATTTATTTTTTGTAAAAAATACTTTTCCTCACTGTAAAACGTATTAAACACTGTATATCTAACAACAATATACCGTAATATACATATACAAGCCATCACTGTAAATCTTGCATTTATTTTTTGTAAAAAATACATTTCCTCACTGTTAAATGTATTAAACACCGTATCTCTAACAAAAATATACCGTAATATATATACAAGCAAACACTGTAATTTTTACATTTATTTTTTGTAAAAAATACATTTCCTCACAGTTAAATGTATTAAACACTGTATATCTAACAAAAATATACCGTAATATACATATACGAGCCATCACTGTAAATCTTGCATTTATTTTTTGTAAAAAATTATTTTTATCACTGTTTAACATAATGGCCACGCCATGTTGGATGTACTGCTACTTCTGCTTCCCGGTTAAACTAAATATCGGAAAATAGGTGACCTAAGGTGGGGCGAATGATGCCTGGGGCCATTTGTACTGACACCCACCTGTCAATCAAGCGGTCACACTGATAATTATGCATAACTTTAAGCCTTAATAAGATTCAGATGTCCAGACTCTGGCCTGACATACTAACACTCCTGACAGACATACCACCAAAGACATAGGATGCGGTCGAATAGTGAAAAAATGTTGCTATTTTGCCTTTCCTAACCACTTCCTTGACCTTGATGGAAAACGTCACGGAAAGTTGTGAAGGAGAATTCATAAGGAGTTAGGAGAAGACGACCACGGTGTTCAGAGAATCCAACTGCAAGCACTAGACGTCATGATGCGACGGTGAATGTTATTGACGTGATCTGTGGTAAAACTACAAAGCTCTGGAGATGGACTACAAAATGCTCATCTGAGATACTTACTAGATATGTTCTTACTGTGTTTTTAATGCAGGAAATATAAACGTGGAAAAATATGACTTCATAATCAACATCAGAATTCAATAATAAATGAATATTGCCCACCTGTCACAGAAGTCAGTGTTTGTTACGCTTGTATGGTCGCTCACCCTCCTGTCCACTCATATAAACATATTAGCAAGTCATGGCAAAAATATATGATTAATCAGCAACGGTAACTTCATGATGATCTGCAGGACGCTGGATGTCACAGTTAGAAACAGTTTTTACTGTGCGTGAACGCAGCTCGACAGTCAACAACAGAACACACTTCATGATCAACAATTTTACATCAGGTCAACACGTATGTTGATATTCACACTCTCTCTGCTGCAGACTGCATCACACTGTTTAAATACATTGTTATTGTCTTTCTTATGTCTGGTTGTGAATGACCGAACGGAGGAGGAATTGTGGTAATTTCACTTAGTTAGGAAGGTTCCTAAGCAAAATTGACTATTCAGCCGCACCCTTAGTCTCTGTGAGCCACTAGATTAGCTAACATTACAACACAGGTACCACACGGAAACTTCTACGAACTGTCGTATCAAAGCTCCAACAGACTCTCTGTACTTCCAGTGTGGCAGTGTGGACAAAAAAGAGGGTGAGGGTGACAGCACATGCTTGTGCGTGTAGCATGTAGCCACAACTGTCCTGTGCAGTCATTTGCTACATTTTTTAAAATTTGCTGAGAGAGAAAGAAAGAGAGAGAGAGAGAAAGAAGAAAGAGCGAGAGTTAGGGGAATTTGAGGCTTTACTTACACTTGTAAATGTATTTAGAGTTACAAATGTCTTGAATATAATTTTCATAATCACCAATTAATCTGTTTAATATATATATATATATATATATATATATATATATATATATATATATATATATATATATATATATATATATATATATATATATGTGTGTGTGTATATAGAGAGAGAGATAATATCTTTCACATGAAATGAACAGGTTGTAGGCTTGAAGTTTGCATTTATAGATGGTGCAATATTGTGAAAAGTTAAAAAAAAAAAAAGTTTAAAAATAACTTGCACTTGTTTTTTCTGATTTTATTATTTTGCAGTAACCCTGTCCAATAACCACCAAAGGTAAAGATAATTGTGTTTAGCAAAATAAAACACATCAGAGTTTTTTAGTTTTAATTTGTAGAAAGAAAGGGCGCCTGAATTTAAACACTGTTCGCATCTTTACGCGGCGTCCAATCAGCGCCTTGCATTTGGTTCCGCTACCAGTTGAAGTAACGGTCGGCAGCACAGCGGCACAGCGTCGAAACTTTAAGGACTTGTCTGGACTTGTCATTTTGGATTCAGCTCATTTTCAGCGTTTTACTACGGTAAAGTTTATGTTTTATATGATTTTTAGGTTACGTTTTATGATTGATATTTCTCTGTTTGACCTGTAAGATGTATTCTTGTTGTGTTTGTGGAGAATCTGTTCATTCTCTTAAGGCGTATGTTGTACATTGTAAACTGCATCGCAATGAACCCCGTTGTATTTTCAAGTGTGTGGAAATTGGCTGTAAGCAGGTATTTTCTAGATATACAGCATTAAAATCGCACTTCTATCGCCACCATAGTGCTGTGTCGTCGGTTGCTCCGGATCATGCTAACGTTATGGCTTTAGCTACACTGAAGTGCACGGTTGCACTTTGTGAGCGCCAGTGTGACGGAGTCAGGGAGTTGGTTGCTCACCTTAAGGAGCACATAGCAGAGGGACGTCCCGTAAACTGCCCAGTGAGAGGATGCAAAACCTTACTGTTTACTGTGAAATCTTCATTTACTTCTCATATGTCCAGAAAACACAGACATTGTTCAGTAAATGTGATTTGTGGCCAGTTCAGGGATACAAACTCAGAAAGGCCTTCTACAAATGAGCAAAACGTCCCTACCGTGCACGAAACTGCCAGTGTATCAGTTGTTGCTGAAGACACTTTTGGGGACTTGTCTAATTTCAGTGACTTGTACCTCAGAAATGTGTGTTTATTTTACATAAAACTTCAGGGGCAACTTCTTATTCCAGCATCTACTATTCAAACCATTGTTGAAGAGATTCAAAACATACATGAGATGGGACACACATATACACTGAACAGATTAAACTTGCTTCTGAAAGATTTGTCAGTATCAGATGAAGAGATTGTAAAAATCTGTGATACAGTGAAGGACTCTGACTTGTTCTCAGCTTGCCACACAGGTCCTATGAGAACAGCATACTCCAGAGCACAGTGTTTTAAAGAAATGTTTAAATATGTTGAGCCCAAAAAGGTGTTTCTAGGCAGAGATGAGAACAGAACAGAAAGATTTGCGTACTACGTTCCTGTGTTAAACACACTGAAGAATATGTTACAATCAGGGCTCATGTCAGCAGCTCCTTACGATAATGCTGTTTCAAAACCAGATGTTCTCTGTGACTGCCATGATGGTAAGGTGTTTAAATCAAACACCTTTTTTCAGGAAAATGCATCTTGCCTTAAGCTGATATTATACCAGGATGCATTTGAGGTGGTGAACCCTTTGGGTTCTGCAAAAAAGAAGCACAAAGTTTTGGCTGTGTACTTCTCACTATTAAATTTGCCCCCACATCTTCGATCAAATGTTGATCACATGCAGCTGGTTTTGCTGTGTAGAGAGAAGGACTTTAAAGACTTCGGCCATGCCAAGGTTTTTTCAGAGCTACTGGCTGACTTGAAACTACTGGAGGAGAATGGGATAGCAATGGCAGATGAATCTGTTGTTAAAGGGACTCTCTACTGCATTGCTGGAGACAACTTGGGATCACATTGCATTGGTGGCTTTACTGAAAATTTCAGTTCTTCACAATATTTTTGCAGATACTGTCTCATTTCTCGAACTCAATTTCAGGGGGATGACCCAATTTCTTGTGGACCAGAGCGAACCCCTGAAAGCTACAAGTCAGCAGTGGATCAGTTACAAGCTGAAGACGTGGCGGATGTTCATGGAGTAAAGTTCAGGTCAGAATTTAATTCCTTGAAACACTTTGATGTTTGTCTGCCTGGTTTGCCCCCGTGTCTTGGTCATGACATCTTTGAGGGTGTCCTCTCTTATGATGTTGCACTTTACCTGAGGTACTTTATTAAAAAAAAGAGATGGTTCACATACACTATTTTGAACAGACGCATTAAGCAGTTCAAATATGGATCTGTAGATGCATCCTCCAAGCCATGTGAGGCCAGTCCTAAAACACTGCGACTTTCTGGTCATGCTGTACAAAACTGGAACTTTTTACGACTGTTGCCTTTAATCATTGGAGACAGAGTAGAAGACGCACAAGATGATGTGTGGCAATTAACTCTGCAACTAAAGGACATAGTTGACTTGATTTGCGCTCAAAAAATTTCTGAGCCACAAGTTCTTTACCTGGATGCTCTCATTCAGGAATATTTAGATTCCAGGAAGGCACTGTTTCCAGATACCAACTTGAGACCAAAGCATCATTATTTGCGCCACTACCCAGGACTGATTTTGAAATTTGGCCCACTGATGAGACTATGGACTATGCGCTTTGAAAGTAAGCATAGTTACTTTAAAAGATGTGCAAGGCATTTGAAAAACTTTAAAAACCTGTGTCTCACTCTTTCAGAAAGACATCAGATGTTTCAGGCTTATCTTTCAGCTGGGTCAGTGAGTCCTCCAGCCTTGCTTATGAAAGAAGGCGTGCCTTTCTACTCTGAGCTTTACAGTGAACAAGTTAAAGATGCAGTCTTGCAATTTGGCTTCACTGAACTAAATACAAAGATTCCTGTAGATGTGCAGTATAATGGGATAATATACAAGAAGGGGCAATTTGTTGTCACTAGGAATGATGACTCAGTGGAGTTCGGTGAACTCATCCTCCTTGTAGTTAAAGATGATTCTGCACTTCATTTTCTGATGAGAGTATATTCAGCAGAATTCCTTCCACACTACCACATGTACTCAGTGAAAAATGACAGTGGAAGATTGCAGTGCCTACACATTAACAAACTGATTGACATGTGGCCATTATCATGTTACATGAAAAATGGATACCAGATAGTTCCACTGAAGCACAGTGTATTGTAGTAGATGCTTTGATGTCAGTAGACCAAAGGCCAACTTCTGTGTGTTTGTGTATCTGATAGATATGGCTGAATCACAGATACAGACGATAAGCAGTGCCATTGCTGCAGTGCTTCCAGACCTTCCACAAGCAGTTCTTACTTCAGTGGAAGATACATTGAAGGGATTTGGTGCAGAGACCATAGATGATCTGCAGTTCATTACAGAAGGAGACTTGCTGCCGGTGTTGAAGCCAGTCCAAGCCAGAAGACTTGTTGCTGCCTGGGCCCAGAACAGTAAGTGTATTAAATTTAACATAATTTCACAATATTTCTACATTGTCATCACACTATAGCACAAATTATCTATTCATTTAATAGTTAACAAGTGACCAGTTAACTATTTTGATCATTGTTTTGAGTCAATTTTAAAAAAAAAAGTTTGATTTCAACTTCTCAAATATATTATAATATTTTCATTTTTTTTTTTTTTTAGTCCTCTGGACAAACAAGACAATATGTGGCCGTGCAGGCAGTGATCTACATTTTTTACTATTTTCTAACATTTTATGGACCAAACAACGAATAGATTAATTGACAATGAAAATTGATATTTGCAGCCATATTAACGATACATTATATTTTCAACAGAGAAGCATGGCATCCTTCAAGGTTTAACGTTTCCTTTGTTCTTCTGTTACAGACACAAGCACTCCAACTGCAGCATTTTCCTCTCCACTGTCCGTCTGTTCCTCTCCACCCTCGGTCTCTCCCTCACCAGCATCCTCCTCAACCACCTCATCACCCTCAAGAAGCTGTTCCACTTTTGTGGCAAACTGGGTAGAGAAGTTCCAGATACCATGGCAGAAGCTCCCTGAAGAGTTAGTGCAGAGTTTAGAAAGGAAGGCGAGACCTAGTCCGCGGCTGCGGCGAGAGATGGTAAGGATAGTGGTTTCTGAGATGATAAAGATGTGTAATAATCCAACCAAACACAACACTACAGAGATAGGCAAAATAATGGTGGCCAAGTATCCAGAAGCCCTCCAAGATGTCATAGAGGGCGATGTCATTGGACCTGGATATCATTCACTGGTAAAGCAACTCCAAGCCCGAGTTGAAAATGTGAAACGACCCAACACACCAAAGATAACGAAACGCAAGTTTACAACAGATGAGTATGATACTGAAGAAATTCCAGCTGAACAAAAAGCCAGAGTTCAAGACACATATGGCTGTGTCAACTGGGAGCCGAAATATTTGCCACTCTCTGAGACTATGGAGAGTCAGCAAGAAAAAAAAAACAAGATGAAGGAGATGTTTGAAGAGATTGACTACAATGCAGACAATGTAAAAAAGTTAGTACAGTCCACCTATTACACACAGCGTAAAGACATCAACAAGGGGACAAGCATTCAGAAACTCAGCCGAGAGTGGCCCTTTTTGTTCAAGGAAGCTGGTATGGTAGCACACTTCCAAGAACTTACTGGTCTGAGTCTAATGGATACCTTCCTTGGCAATGTGGAGAAAAAAGGAAGACGTCTCTTAAACTTCTTCAAGAATGTTGATGCACAAAAACGCAAACAAGTCCTGGATGCTCTTCTCAAGTTTCAGACTGAGCGGGGCCATTTGGATGGTTGCTCACAAGACATTGTAAAGATGGTACTTCTTTTACTGGCTCATTTTGGTGAGAAGGAGGAGAACCTGCTCCAATACGTTGAGGAGACATGCCTGGCCCAAGAGGTTCAGATGGAGAAGTTGCCGGCAACACCTTGCGTAATTGTGTGTGGTAAGTAAACAAAAACTATCTAACTGTCTAACATTTAAGTCCTTGTAACTGAAGTTTATTTATTTCTTTGTTTTTTTTTTTTTATGTTGTTAATCTTTTCAGGGCCCTGTTGCTTTTCTGCTGAGACATTCATGTTGAGCATTGACCAAAAGGTTGTCAACGACCACATCACTTCCTTCACCTCTGCCCTCTGCCTGATGTTTGGGAGTTTCTACTGCTTTAACATACACTACCCAGTGGAACTACGATCAACACTAGAGTTTCTCCAAAGGTACAGTTTATTTTTTGCTAGAACAATAAGTTCTTTGATTTCACCCATTAATTGTTACTTATTTTTTTATTTTGTTTTTCTTATGAAGGTGTTTCTTCTCAATAAATCCTGAGAGAGGCACCAAAGTCGAGTGGAATAAAAAAAAGAAAGTACTCCCAGTCAATCCTAGAGTCCTCACTCTGATTGCAGACCTTGCAGACCATGAATGGACATAGTCACACCTTATTAACTCTTTAGGGACAAGTGGTTATGGTATGAGTGGTTAATGTATGTTCAGGTATACTGTATGTTTAGAAATACTGTATGTTCAAGTATACAGTATGTTATGGTATACTGCACATATTTTGTTGTTAAAATTGTACCACAAGGTAAATTGAAAGCCAGTGTAAACTCGTTGGAAAATGTCTGGTGGTTTCTGAAGGTACATGTTAAGCTTCACAAAGAGATCAGTGGATTTGTGCTGGTGAACTTGGTAGTTCCAGAAATTTCTTAGATGACATTTTATTTTTTTATAGTCATTAAGGTAATTGTTTTGTGATTTCTGTACTAAGTACAATTTCAAACCATTGCTCTTTACAGCATCACAGAAGTGGAAAAAACTTTCTTATATTTCAAAATGTAAGAAGAATATGTTTTTTTGTGGCCTATTGTTTGTTCAGGTTTATGGAGTATTACAAGTGTTGTGAAAATACTGTTGTTCCATGTAAATCACACTTATGTGGGTCACTCCTTCGGAGCCATGCAGTTAACAGTTTGAATCAAGTATAGAGTCTGTGTTCTGTGTAGCTCTAGCCATGTCTGACTTTTTAAAATGGACAGCTGCGGTGCTGCCTTTCTGGAGTGTTTCTGGGCTGGGCAGAGTGGACAGGGCGGGCTGCCCTTCAACAGAGACAAGCATTTCTTTGCCTGGAAAATGCAGCTTACAATCCACTGTAACACAGCTGCTGGCTGTTTGCAGAGTTACACATAATACAGCCTGACTCAAACTATTGAGTCAACACTCAAGCTGTCATATGTAGTTTTGTCAATAAATTTGTCAAAAAAATAAAAAGCTGTCATATGCTGTTGAGGCTTTTTGTAATACAGAAGTGGGTATGGTTTAATGTAAATAAGGTTAAGCTAAATTTTGATGCTATAAAAACAGCTATGGCCATTTTCTTTAAAGATATTTTTGGGACAGCTGAAGATTGACAGGAAGGTGGGAGAATGACATGCAACCACAAACTAGAGATCTAGATCATTTAGAGGATGGATGGTTGACAATAAGGGAGTTTCTAAGCAATTTACATAAGAGAAGTGCTCCCCATCCAGTTGCCGAAAAAAAAAATTCTTATAGATTTATCCAAATGTTTTTGATACCAAATCACAAAATTTCTCTGGTGTTTCCCAAGGTCTTGGTGTCTTAATGAGGCATTTTGAAGTGAACCTTTTTTATCCATTTTCAACTGGTCAAAAATGGTTACATTTGTCATGTCTATCGTATACTTATATCATAATGTGCTAAAGTTTTATACACTCTAAACTTGAATTGGTGACTGGACAATGTTTATTACATATTTATGAATAAGAATTAATACAGGTTCCCAACTTTTACATTATATATACCATTTGTGTGGAATACTGTTGACCTGCTATCTCTCACTATATGGAGGGGTGGAGTGGAATGTTAAAGAACTGAGCTGGTAAGTTGGCAACTTATTTAAAATATATTTTAAAATATATACATCTGTCTCAAACCTCAAACTATTGTTTTCCTTCCAATAGGCCAAGCCAAACATCTCCAAAGGTCCTGAAATTAAGTTGTGACATCATTGTCTCAACTCCGCATTGTCCTCCTTCAATGTGGACCTGTTTCTGCAATCAGTCATGACGTTTATGGTAAGTAATTCCACACAAACAAGTTTTTCCTAACTTACTGCTGCTGTAGAGTGACACTGGTGGGGCATTTGTTCAATAGGATGTGTGGTTTGATTATAAAATAGAAGTGACAACTAGAACTTACTCTAAAATGCTTGCTCTTGCTCTATAATGATGTTTAAACTTACTGCATTCCCCAGACAGAGAGTGAGAGAGAGACTGACAACACCCATAGACGAGAGAGGGGCATGTAAAGTATGGACTGAACAGCGCCAACGACTACCACGTTCACCATGCCACTGCACATACAACAAAAGTCCTGTGAGTAATGGCCAATAACTCTAATTTATTATGTATGACAAGGAAATGGTTTATTCTGGTAACTCTGGCAAGGACTGGTTTTTATAATATCTGATTTTAGGATATTATACCTTTTGCCCCCGCAACAAATCTTTCATTCCACAGGGAATACTGTTACTCATACAAAGGCGGGTTGATTGCACATCGGCAGGTCCATGTTATAGAAGTCTCATGTATGAAATGGCTGTATCCTACTCACAACACTACATTTTTATAAACTATGACTACTATAACAAGTCATGGTTCAACTCTCTTGCCTCTCCCACGTACTCCCCCTTTTTTTTTATTACTACTTTTTGGTTTTCAAAGATTTTGCCATTGCAGGCCATCATTGCAAAATGTTACCAGCAGAAACACTGTGTGATTGTTCTCTCTGCTCTCTCTCTGATGCTGGTGTTAGGTCCTGGGATCCGGATCTGCAATAACTCATTCCACCGAACCTGGCGGGATCCTCAATGTTCACATACTGCTCCCTTCAGGAAGACAGCACCATGGGAACATCTTGACAGCTTGCTTTTCTATTAAGGTCACTTTTATGCCGATGGACTTTGAACTTTTGTCTGCCTGTGGACTGTGGGAGGAAGTCAGGGCAAACCTGGTAATTCTATTCAAGGACATTCATTTCATTACTCTCAAACATCCAGCTGAGCTGTAAGTATCATACTGAGGACTGATGTATTTTTATTTTATTATTTAAAGAAACATGCTTTAATATTTTCAACATTAAAATATTAAATAAAATGTTTACCTTGTATGTAGTTTTTGGTGAGCTAAGTAAGACATTGAGGTTTTACTAAGAAAATTATTAATTATATTATTATATTATAACAGACTGTTAATTGTACAGTAAAACACTGTCACATTTCATGGCAAAACCTTAGTTTTTGTGTGCCATTTCAAGGAATTTATACAGAATAAAGTAGTATTTTATATTAAATACTGTTAACTGTACAGTAAAACACTAATATTTTTAGTCAAAACCTTTATTTTATATAGTATTTTTATGTCAATTATAAAGCAAAACTATGTTTCTTTTGATGGAAATTCTTTTTTATTTATACAGTAAAATATGGAATAAAATGCCAACATTACCTGTAAAATCAAAAGTACAAATATCCATTTAACGTAATAGCAGAAAAAGTTCTACCGTATTTATTACGGTAAAATTTTGGCAACCACAGCTGCCAGTTTTTTACCGTTGAAACAACAATTTTTTTCCCCTTAAGTATACGGTGAAACACAGTCATATTTAATGGAAACCTTTATTTATATGATATTTTAATTGAATTTATACAGAATAAAGTAGTATTTTATATTAGATACTGTTCATTGTACAGTAAATCACTGTAATATTTCTTGGTAAAATCTTTATTTTATATAGTATTTTCATGTCAATTTTAAAACAAAACAGTGTTTCTTTTGATGGAAAAAATATGTAAATTTACGGTAAAATATGGAAAAAATACCAACATTACCTGTAAAATCAACAGTACAAATATCCTTTTTACCGTAATAGCAGAAAAAGTTCTACCGTATTTATTACGGTAAAATTCTGGCAACCACAGCTGCCGGTTTTTTACCGTAAAAATAACTGTTTTATTTTTACAGTAAAACACTGTAATATTCAATGGCAAAATATTTAATTTATGCGGCATTCATACGGTATTTTCTTGTCAATTATATGGCAAAACAGTGTTTCTTTTGATGGAAAAACCTTTTATTTATACGGTAAAATATGGAATAAAATGGCGATCTTAAAACGTGAAATCAACAGTGCTAATATCCTTTTACCGTAATATTAGAAAATGTTATACCGTATTTATTACGGTAAAGTTCTGGCAACCACAGCTGCCGGTTTTTTACCGTAAAAACGGCGGTTTTTTTTTTACAGTGAGAAAAACAGGAATGGGTGTGTGACTCGCAGCAGACTGCATGCACTACCATCAGCTCCGAAGAAAATTTCCGAATGAACGCAGCCTATTTGCTCGCATAAATACCCGTATGTTCGGGGGCGGGGTATGCAAATACTGGCTGCCAACTTCTCATTGGCCTTTTTTCATAGGCATATTTGGTGCTCAAGGGAGACCCCAAGTGTCTCTTCTCCGACACAACGTCGAGAGAGCGACAGACGTGGAACTTCCAAGCCTGAGAACCTCAATGAAGTTTTAACACCTCACATTTGATAAAAATAGTTAAAAGTTCCATTTTGCCCTTGCACAAAGAAAAGTGAAAAAATGCAGATGTCTGATTGGTCCATTTAATTACTGATCTGTAATGGCCCATGGACCATAAGTAGCTAACTTGTGTCTAGTAGCCAGAATTTTATAAATGTGGATGAGAGCGCCCTGGCTAGCTAGTTGTCTCTGCCATTCTGTGTTATTTGTATTTGTGTGTAGAACCATACTAAGATGCCCGTTATTCCAGATGTAAGACAAGATTGATATTGAAGATAAGTCTTAAAGTCAGCAGAATTAGACAAAGTAGGATAATGTAGAATATTGCTTTGTATTCTATTATTGGGGATGAGGAAATAGCTTTAAACCTTAACACAAGACCCCGCAGTTGAATTCAATGTTCCAGTAGTATCATCATCAATGGCTTAACAGACTGCATTACATTTTGTTGAACAAAATGTCTGAGCAGCGATTTGTGTGAACTGAAAATAATGACAAGCACATAGCCAGGCTCTCTCCGTGGATGCAGATTTAAATCTTTTTTGTTTGATTGGGTACCCCCCACCCACACACACATTTAGTATCACTCTCATGTTTTAATAAATGTGCATTGTGCACTTAAAAAAGTAATACAATATTTGAATTATTATTTTTAAACTAATATGTTTCCAGCGTTAATAACCTCTTGTTATAAGCCAGACAAATAAAGAGTTTATTCTCTGTTGATATGCACCCACTTTTTGAACACAAACCATGAAAATGACATACCTGAACTTAAATGGTTGTATTTACTGGACCCTTTGGAGTATGAATTAATATATGTTGTTATTTTTTAAAGTTTATAGTAATGGAAATATTTCGTGCTGAACATGTTTTATAATCTAAAAAAAACAATAATAAAAGTGGTAAGACAACTCAGAAATGCAATGTTCTCAATGCCACAAGTCTAAAGAAGTTTTGTTTCAAATTTGAAGATGATCTAACATAAAATTGAGGTTCCTGCAAGCTTTATTCTCTTTAAAATCGCTGGAAGCGTAGAGAGTAAAATTAAGGTTTCCGCCTTTCAAGACGGCACAAAATCTGACTACACTGCTTGGCTATTATGAATAAAACTATGCTGCATTCCCCTTCTGTCACTCACTTGATGTTGTGTCGAAGAAATGGGACTAGGGGTCACTCTTGAAAGCCCGAGACACATTCATGTCTTTGAGAAAAGTGCAATGAGAAGTAGGCGAATTAGCGACCTAAATCCCAATTCACGACATACGGGTATAAAGGGAGCCCTGGGCAGCGGAATTAATCAGATTTTATCTTCGGAGCCGAGCGGTTATGTTACAGCAAGCTGAATACCACTGCTGTTCTATTCACTTCCTCTTTGAGCCTGGCTGTTGGATATAGGGAGCACTACCAGCGGTTCCTCTCCACTCCGCATTTCACTGCAGATCACACCCCTGGGCACTTCGACAGCGCTGTGAAGAGTGAATCCTCCTCTATAAGAGTTTATTTTCACTAAAAGAGTAGACACAGCCATGTTGAACATCTTTTTCAAGATGACTTTCCACAGCTGTGTTGTTTCTGGATGCGATCGTTACCTCTCTGCTCTAGACGGTCACAATCGCTGCCTCATGTGTCTGGGCCCGGATCACGTTGAGAAAGCGTTTGTGGATGGTTCATGTTCTCACTGCAAGAATATGACCATGGCAATGTTGCAGTCTCGGCTTTCTTTCTTCCGGTAGAAAGCCACTTTAGCTGTTCCCCACGTCGGTCCTTCTACCTACGGGTATGAGGCCGTGGCTGACGCGAAAGGGATTTGGGGGCTTCATCGGGTCCGGTTCCACTGGGTAAATCCCCACGGCCCGCCCGCTCCCCGGTACGCTCGTTCGCCACCGCCCAGTTCTGAGATGAGACAGATGGCTCACTTCAATGTCAGCCTAACGTCTCTCTCAGAACTCGTGAGATGGATGAGATGTCAATCGCTGCATCGGAGAGCACTTTGGTGATGTCTGATGCTGAGGACTCGACTGGACTGCCGCCTTCGGGTGTGGCTGCGCAGTCTGATGCTGACGCGGAGCTGACCGCCATGCTTACCCGGGCCGCTTGAGTGGAACCCTCTGCCCGCCCCCGAACACTCGCAGCTTGACGACTGGTATTTGGGTTCGGTGCGCTGCTCGCGGCCACGCCCCCCCTCCAGTCCCATTCTTCCCGGAAGTGCATGACGAGCTGACGCGTTCATGGAGGGCACCTTTCACTGCCCGGACACAATCTTTCTGCTTGTCTGCTCTCACTACACTCGATGGTGGGGAGGCTGAGGGGTATGTCGTGATACCCCAGGTGGATGTGGCGATCGTGGCACACCTGTGCTCGCTGAGCGCCGCCACCTGGCGGAATTGTCCGGCACTCCCTTCCCGGGCCTGTAAGATGACGTCATAATTGGCGACGAAATCTTACAGTGCCGTTGGTTATGCTATGGCCCTCCTTCCCACGGTGGAGTCGGGCTTATCAAGCGCAGGTCAAGCTGGTGCTGCACTGCACACCATGGCTGTGTTACAGGCTTACCAGGCTGACCTACTGAAAGACCTGAGTGCATTTGAAACTATTGACGAAGAGGCTTTTTCAGAACTTCATCGGGCTACAGATCTACTGTATCTCCCCGTGCGACCAAGCAGTCAGCCCGTGCCATTGGCCGGTCTAAATCCGCTTTGGTCAGTACGGAGAGGCATTTATGGCTTAACCTTTCAGGCATCAGGGATAAAGACAGAGTTTTCTTACTCAATGCCCCGGTTTCGCCTTCTGGTCTCTTCGGAGACACCATGAATACGGTTATCTCCAGATTCCAGGAGGCGAAAAGCCATGAGGAAAAGCACTCAGGGGGCGGGGCCGTCGGCCACCCAGTCTTGCCCCCGATTCTGCTAGGAGGGAGGCTCAAAAACAGAGCGTGGCGAGTCGTGCTCCCCCTCGTAGGGACTGGGGACAGGCTCGTTGCCCCCAGCAGCCGCCCAAGCAAGACCTCAGGGCCGTGATTTATAAAAGAAAGAAACCCTGACGGTCTTGTACCCAGCCTTGATGATGGAACTGAGACACGACCGACCTGACAGTTAGCATCTTGAACTTGAACACCCTGACCGAGCGGTTCAAGCCTCAAAGATCTAGAATCGATGCAAACCCACACCCTTCTTGGGAACCAGGAAGTATCTGTTGTAATAGCCTGACTCTTTCTCTGGAAGGGGAACATGTTCTATGGCCCCTTTGACCAAGAGATTTTGCGTGTGGTTCCCACTACCGTAAAACCGGAGCAGGCATGTCTACTGTGGAAAGAACTGCAAAATCTCTTGGTCAAAGGGGCCATAGAACATGTTCCCCTTCCAGAGAAAGAGTCAGGCTATTACAACAGATACTTTCTGGTTCCCAAGAAGGGTGGGGGGGTTGCATCCGATTCTAGATCTTCGAGGCTTGAACCGCTCGGTCAGGGTGTTCAAGTTCAAGATGCTAACTGTCAGGTCGGTCGTGTCTCAGTTCCAACATCACGATTGGCTGGTCATGATCAATCTCATGGACGCATATTTACATATTGGAATTATGCCACAGCACAGAAAGTTCCTGAGGTTTGTTTTCGGGGACGAAGCCTTCCAGTATCTGGTTGTTCCATTCGGCCTAGCCCCATCACCCCGCACATTAACTAAATGCATGGATGCAGCACTGGCTCCTTTGTGACTCCAGGGCATCCGCATTCTGAATTATTTAGATGACTGGCTGATACTCGCACAGTCTCAAGAACTGGCAGTTCAGCACAGAGATATCGTCTTGGCTGATCTAGGTTCTCTGGGTCTGAGACTCAACGTTGAAAAGAGCGTTCTTTCTCCGACCCAGGAAATTACCTATCTATGGGTTATATGGAACTCAATCACGATGCGGGCACAGTTGTCTCCCGCTCGTGTCATGTCCATCCAGATCTCCCTGAGCAATCTCAGGCTAGGTCAAGGTTGCACTGTTTTCCAGTATCAACAAATACTAGGTCTCATGGCGTCTGCGTCCACGGTGATTCCTTTGGGCCTTCTCCGTATGAAACCGTTTCAGCTGTGGCTAAAAGCCAGGGGATTTTATCCAAGGGCCAGTCCCCTAAGGCAAATAAGGGTTATGCGCCGAGCGCTTCGTTCCCTTTCTATGTGGTTCAGACCCCAGTTTCTTACCTTGGGTCCCACTCTGGGTGCGTCATGTCGTCGCAGGATGCCTTTCTGATGGGTTGGGGTGCGGTATTAAGTGGTTGTCCAGCCCAAGAGGAATGGGAGGGTCATCAGCTCGATTGGAACATCAACTGCCTCGAGCTGATGGCGGTATTTCTGTCCCTGAAATACTTCCCCCTACATCTGAGAGGCCACCATGTCCTTGTGCGGGTGGACAACACAGCAGCAGTCTCCTACATAAATCATCAAGGATGTCTACATTCTCGCCACCTGAATTTGCTGGCACGTCGGATTCTCCTTTGGGCCCAGGGCAAGCTCCTGTCACTCAGGGCGATTTATATCCCTGGATGCCTAAATGTGGGAGCAGATTTTCTGTCTAGACAAAACATACAGAAGGGCGAGTGGAAACTCCACCCCGAGGTAGTACAACAAATTTGGGAGGGATTTTACAGAGCAGAAGTGGACCTCTTCGCCTCTCAAGAGACTGCACAATGTCCCCTCTACTTCTCTCTGAGTCACCTAGCCCCTGAGTCTGGACGCGATGGCGCATACATGGCCCAGAGTGTGTCTGTATGCATTTCCCCGGGTTTCTCTACTCCCGGGAGTCTTGGCCAGAGTTCGCCAGACAGGGTCTAAGAGTACTGATAGTACCTCACTGGCCGAACAGGATTTGGTTCTCAGAGCTGATATCTCTCCTCGACGGCTCACCTTGGGAGATTCCGGACAGAAGGGACCTTCGGTCTCAGGCACAGGGGATGATATTTCATCCCCGGCCTGAATTGTGGAAACTTCATGTTTGGCCCCTGAAGGGTACTAACTGAGGGACAAAGGGCTGTCGCCTGGGGTTATCGAGACCATTCTTAGTGCTAGGGCTCCCTCTACCAGAAGAATCTACACCAATAAACGGGGTGTCTTTGAAAAGTGGTGCAGTTCACATGGTGCAGATCCAGTTAACTTCCAAATTGTTTCAGTTCTGGACTTTCTGCAGGAAAAACTGTCAGCAGGCATACTCTCAGGGTTTATATGGCCACCATTTCGGCTTGCCACGCCTTGATGGACGGGGTGCCATTGGGGAGGCATCCTCTGCTTGCGAAATTCATTCGTGGAGCCATACGACTGAGGCCTCCTGTTAGGACCAGAACTCCTTCATGGGACTTAGAAATAGTCCTTGAGGGTCTGGTTGAGACCTCCTTTGAACCTCCAGAGTCAGCGTCTGACAAACTTCTGACTCTCAAGATGGTCTTTCTTATGGTGATTACCTCTCTTTAAGAGGATTGGGGATCTACAGGCTCTGTCTGTTTTGCCGGCCTGTTTAGAATTTGCCCCAGGTATGGCCAAAGTTATTCTGCATCCTCATCCTGACTACCTTCCTAAGGTGCCTTTTTCAACACTACATCCTGTCACTCTGGAAGCCTTCTGCTCCCCACCGTTCTTAATGCCGGAGCAGGAAAGACTTCACAGACCCTGCCCAGTCCGTGCCCTTCAGACTTAAGTCCACCGCACTAGCCAGTAGCGTAAATCAGGGCAATTATTTGTCTGTTATGGGGGCCGCAACAGGGGGGTGGCTGCTACCAAGCAGACTATGTCACATTGGGTGATTGCCCTGGCCTATGAGGCGCGCGGTCAAGCTTCACCAGTAGGTGTCAGGGCTCACTCCACCAGAGGGTTCGCCTCCTCTAAAGCCTTGGCTAGAGGGGTCCCTCTGCAGCAGGTTTGTGATGCGGCAAGCTGGTCCTCTCCGCACACATTCATCAGATTTTATAGTTTAGATCTTCATGCTACTCCGGGCTCTTACGTCCTTGATTCGACCCTCTCATGCTCATGCCTGAACAAGTTTGTGACGCGGCAGGCTGGTCCTCTCCACACACATTCATCAGATTGTATGGTTTAGATGTTCATGCTACATCTAATGTCCTTGAGTCGACATCTCAAGCTCATGTATGAACAAGTTTGTGATGCGGCAGGCTGGTCCTCTCCGCACACATTCATAAAATTTTATGGTTTAGATGTTTATGCTACTCCGGGCTCTTACATCCTTGAGTCGACATCTCAAGCTCATGTCTGAGACCTCTCGCGTTCTTGTGAGCACACTTCACAACCGTAGGGGTCCGGACAGCCCAAGTGTGGCGGCGTGGGTATTTCGTTTCCATAGCGCTTAGCAAGCGCAGCATCCTAGTGAAGCTTTTTGTAAAGGGAACGTCTCGGGTTACATGTGTAACCCTTGTTCCCTGAAAAAAGCGGAATGAGATGCTGAGCTACTTTGCCGCACTGGGACGTCCCAGGAATTCTCTTCAGAAAAAATATCTGATGACACGCTGGTGATGCCTCTATTTATAGCCTGGCCACAGGTGCATCCAATGATTTCACCAGCCGAGGCTATAAATTCTGGTCATTGTTCATTGACGTGTTACACCCATATTCACAGCTGGTCACAATGCAGGATTGTTCCCAAAGCGCTTAGCAAGTGCAGCATCTTGTTCTGCTTTTTTCAGGGGACAAGGGTTACACATGTAACCCGAAACGTTTTACTGAATCTGCACTAATGACTATAATAATAAATAGGAGAAGCAGTAGTCAAGATGTTTCTTGGCAATGCTTTTGTTGATGGCATTGAAACGTAGTATGTTACTTGAGAACAATGTCCTAAGTGTCAAAATAAAATGTTATTTACATTTGTAAATTTCTATATTTTGTGTTTATAAATCTGCTTTAAATTTTCCAGGTGGGTCCATTTTATTTGGCCCTTTTGAGGATACAAATGACAAAATCTAAACATGCTTAAGACATCCAGGTCAGTTTGCATATTTTATGCATTTTATTTTATTCCACTATTGTATAAATGTGCTGTGAAGTGGCATCAGTGTGAAACAGCTCTCTAATAATCAACTCTCTTGAATGACTTGTTTCAGAATCTTCAGATGTTAGCTCTGGGCTGCTGTTTCCTGTTGGACCCTTCTCTGTGTTTCAGTTGAATCTGAAAAAGAGAAAAACACATTTTCTTACACTGAGCAACTGGGATTTACACATGGCTGGTCACTTCTGCTGGCTAGCAAAGAATTAAAAGAATATGTAAGATACTAGCAAACATACTGGAGATTAAAATGATACCAAGTGTGCCTCATTAAAAAAAAAATAATAATAATAAATAAAAAAAAATAAAAAAAACAATGAAAATGAACATTCCTGTGAATTTTCACTTTTGTGATATCATCCAAAGTTTATTTATTTTGCCACAATTTTGTCTCTAGATAAGATAGCTAACACTGAAGATTTGATGAACTTCAGTGTTAGGTGAACAAGCATTTTTTTTCCTGTCGATCGCGTACATGATTAGAACAGCACAAGCATAGTTGGACACATGCACACCGCCTGTGTTTGACAGACGTGCTGTGTTTCTTTGAAGGGCAATAGGCAGACAAATACTTGTAGTATTTCAACATAATTTTCATGTTGAGAAGACAAACACCTGGACATAAATTTGCCAGTGATCAGCACTAATTGGACTAGACAGGTCCCATAACGAAGAACTTAAGTTCTAAATTATAACGAGTAATCTATGTGCTGGTTTGGGAAACAGGTGTTACTCCATTATAAAATAATGAGCAACGTTAAGATGATTGTTATCTTAAGTTAGCTTAAATTGCAATGCCCTCGATTGAATATTAAGCTAATAAGGCTATAGTACATTTCAGATGTGACAAAAGTCATCAATGATCACACTGGACCATGTCACGAACGGTTTATCCATAAAAGTGAAGCTTCCAGCAAAAAATAAAAAAATATTTGCATCATATGATCCATCCATCCATCCATCGTCAACCGCTTATCCTGTGTACAGGGTCGCGGGGGGCTGGAGCCTATCCCAGCTAACATTGGGCGAAAGGCGGGGGACACCCTGGACAGGTCGCCAGTCCATCGCAGGGCCATTGCATCATATGATGCAAAATAAAATTTAGATGTCTGAAATTTGTAATGTTGATGAGAGAGAGGAGACGGGAGAGTGTGGTTCCAAATACAGAAAATTTTATTAATGTAACTCAGAAGATGAAGACAAAGATAAAAATAAAACACTGTAACAATCAAATGAACATGTTAACAAACACAGACAAACTATCAAGAACGACAAGGGTATTTATACACAGGAGAATGACGATGGAACAGGGAACAGCTGTGGAAGATGAAGGGAAGTTGAGGGTAATAAGCAAAGGTGCATCCTGGGAAATTAAGTCCATGCATAAGGGAAAACAAAGGGCAGTTTGTGACAGAATCCCCTCAAAGGGACAACTCATGGTGCCCAAAGATGGATGGGAAGGCAGGCAGAGACAAGCACCACCTCCGTGGTCGTGGACACAGGCGGCGATGGGGGAACGGCCTCCGTGGTTGCAGACACAGGCGGCGATGGGGAAACGGCTTCCATTGTTGCGGACACAGGCGGCTATAGGGGAACAGCCTCCGTGGTCGCGGACACAGGCGGCGATAGGGGAACGGCCTCTGTGGTCGCGTACACAGGCGGTGATGGGGGAACGGACTCCGTGGTCGCGTACACAGGCAGCGATAGGGGAACGGCCTCCATGGTCACGGACACAGGTGGCGATAGGGGAATGGCCTCCATGGTCACGGACACAGGCGGAGATAGGGGAATGAGATGGGAGATCTGAAAGTGTATCGAAAACCATGTAATTTCACTCGCCGTAATTTGATCTTGCCTTGCACCATGTGAGGCTCCACTGCACCATTTTCAGCTCAAACAAAAGATTGAAAAACCTCCACTTCCCATCGACTTAAGGTGTGAATCGATGTTTAAAACTTATGTCTGTTAAGGATCTGTCCTGTCGACCTCTATAGATACAGTAATCATAGTATCACCATGGCATTTTATAGTAAACTAATTGTAACCACAAAATGCTATTTTATATAAAAGTACATATTTTACTAGTGGGGCTGTTTCCAGACAGGATTCAAAGTATTGACATTTGAAATATGTCCTAATAGGCAAGTTTTAGTTTCATGTAAATGTTGTTATTTACATTGTATGCTGTATGATATAATATGATATAAAAATAATATGAATGTTTAGATTATATTTTAACGTGTTTATGCTGCCTCGTTATCATCAACAAAGCTTGTGCTTGCAAATATGTGTTCAGGTTAAATTAGTAAAATACACTTTAAATATGCCCATATTAGAAAATCTGCATATTATAATGATCTCTGAAGGATCATGTGACACTGAAGACTGCAGTAATGATGCTGAAAATTCAGCTTTGATCACAAATTGCAATTTACAATATATTCAAATAGAAAACTGTTCTTTTAAATTGTAAAATGAGTTCAGAATATCAATGTTGTTTCTGTATTTTGGATCAAATAAATGCATTCTTGGTGAGCAAAAGAGACTTCTTTTAAATGGTAGTGTAGGTCTAACATTAAGTAAAGTCTTTATGTAAAGAAAATGTCAGATTACTTCTTTTAACTTAAAACTTGATTTTGATCATTAAGTCTCCTCACATTCATTCTCTTTGTCACATCCTCATTGATGGGCCTCAGGTGTGAATTACAATTAATATTCATGATAGTTCACGCCTCCTCGCATATTACCCATCAACACTAAAATTGTCTTACAAAAGTTAAATGACTATATTGTTTTGTATGAATGAGTGATCAGGATGGTTTTCACATCATTTTGTAGCAAAAATTCTAGGCTACAAGATCCAGTTCTCAAAAGTATTGTGGACAAATGTTTATTATGTGTTATATGACCTAATTTCAGTGACTTAAAATTGTAGTTTTTTTCAAAAACCACACATAAACATTATTTTCTCAAAAATACAAACCTGTACATACATGTTGCTCACATATTATTGTAGCCCAGTTTGTGCTGAATACAGTGTTATCAGACTTTAGCCATTAATATGTTTTTAAGCAACTGAAAAAAGCACAAATGTCAAGGCATGTCAAAACTTCTCCAGAGCCCAAAACACCCTCAGATCCCAGAGGGTTAACACAATTTTACTGTAGTTTACCTTTGTTAATATCATCAAATCTATGTTTCCCCAAAAAACATAGTTAATACAATTTAACTATAGTAAAACTTCCTTTTATTAATTTTTATGTATTATAAATAGTAATAAAGAAAATATTAATGCTCGCTCTTGATGCTCGCTCATAACGTCTGTGCATATGTATAAAAATACTCATAAATGATAATGTTCGCTAATGAAATGAGAATGAGTTATTGCAAACAAATAACTCTCTGATGCGTGGGCGTCCTTATGAACGCTGAATGCTGCAGTGTTTATCGTGCTATAAATGTTGTGGTGTTTTTAAGTTTGTTATTCTTCTTCCTCCTTTTTCTTCTCTTTTATGGTGGTTGGCAAAACAAGCTTAACTTGCTCTTTGCGCCTATGTCTGAATAGTCGTGACGAAGGAGAAAGAGATTTGAGGCATTCAACTCTGAGCTGTTAATGACTCATTCATGTGGTGATTGCGACAGCAGAAAGCCTACTCTGGATGACTTCCCACTGTAGATTAGTTGTCATGCTCATTGCTTGACACCACCTCACAAAGTACAGCCCCTTCTAATATGAGGCATATCTTTTCAGAATGAATGAAATGATGAAAACCCAGTTTTATGCTCTGAGTTAATATATGCAGGTTTGACTCATCTACCTTCAAAGTCGACGTGGCAAACATTGTGGCAAATCACATCATTAGGGGCTTTTCTATTGGCAAGCAATTACTTTTCATAACATCTTTACATGGAGCAAGAAGGCTCTCACCCAGCTACAGTCCCAGTATGAGATGTATGCCTGGTGCTAAAAGCACTTTATATATCCCCATTTGAACCAGTAGAATTAATGGCACTCTCTGTTAAGACCACCTTGCTACTAGCTATCATTTAAAAAAAGCACATAGGGTATCTACAGGCTCTATCAGTGGACAGCTCCTGTCTAGAGTTTGGTCCTGGATAATCCAGAGCCATTCTAAACCCTATAATATGATATGTACCAAAGATTTAATTTACCCCGTTTAAGGGGCAGGTGATAACCTTACAGTCAAAATGCAATGCAGTCTCGAAACAGAGACTAACACATTGGATCGTAGAAGCTTAAAATGCCATGTTAGTGTTAAATCCCACTTAACCAGAGACATAGCTTCCTCTTGGGCATGGGTAAAAGGCCTGTACTTATCGAACATCTGCCTAGCTTTAGGCTGGGCCTCCCTTAACATATTTGATAGATTTCACAATCTGGATATCTCTTTTATTTCGTCCCATGGTCTTATCAGTAAATAGAGTTGAATAGAGAAGACAAGCAGGTGAACAGATTATTGTAGACTGCCCTGGTGGACTAGTTACATTATAGTCTCAGGGAAAGATTTAATAATAAATCCCTTCCCATAAATACCTGTTCTAGCTAGTTCAGCAATCTAGAGGTTCCCTCTCATCTAAACCAAGTGTACTACTGAATATAATCCCTGTAGGGCTAATTACAGATGAATGGATCAAAGGCTTTAGTCCCTTTCTGGTTAATAGAAAGGATTGTTTCCGTAAAGGTGAACATCTCCGTTGTGGTCCCAACTCCAAGTTGGGTATAGTGTAATGATTAATTCCCACTTTGTGTGAAAGATAATTATCTTGACAACCCCTGGTGTCTATAATAAATCAACACTTCCAGACCAATGACCCTAAGGTCCGTGTCATGGAAAATGTCTAATAGTAAACCCAGGTTACCTATTTATCGTTTAGGCAGTCAGGGTATTTCTTAATCTATTGAATTGTTCCTGGTGTATGGAGACACTCATATAGAATGCTCACCTATGGTAGCTATTCTTTTTAAACAGATTAGCTGCTCCCAGAGAGGTAGGCAGCTATTGGAGTAAACACTATAGTCAGAGAGTGTTTATCCTATATAATGTGTAGAGGAGGCTCCTCGACTGATGAGCCCTTTGACTTGGACCAGTGGATTGCTTCAATCTAGTTTCTAGGATTCAGTACCTCTCTTAGAGTGAGTTTGTTTAGCTGGCAAAACCTGAGGGGCCATATGCATAAACTTCTTAGAAATACTCTTAAAAATAGTCTTCAGCTATTAATGTTGCTTTATTGTTGCAGGGGATTTAAACAAAACCAATTTAAGGACAATAACACCAAGATAATTTCAGCATGTTTCATGCAACATGAGAGGAGAAAGGGTTTAGGACCACTGTTACTCTCCCTTCAAGAATATTTACAAATCCCCTCCCCCACCCACCATTTGGCAAATCAACTAATCTTCCATTTAGATTCTGCCTGCTTTCACATGCCCTCAGAACGATTCAGTGCTGGTCAGACCAATCGGAATGTATACTACAGGACTATTTTGTTTCAGGACTGGGAAATGTTCTGGTCTGCCTTTGATAACAACATTGAGGTCTACACAGATTCTGTAAATTGTTTCATCAGGAAGTGCATAGAAGACGTGGTGCCAACCAAAACTATATGGATCTACTCCAACAGAAAACCAAGGATTCACGTCGATTTCCGTACATCACTAAATGCGTGGACCTCTGCTCTCAATTCCAGAAAGGAGGAGGAGCAAAAACAAGCCAGTTATTCCCTCTTTAAAACCATAATAGCAGCAAAACGTCAGTACAGAGACAAAGTGGAGTTACAGTTTAACACTAGCAACATCACAAACTTCAAAAATAATAGACACTCACAAAAAAACACAGCCGCCTCTCTTCCAGATAAGATTAACACCTTCTATGCTCACTTTTAGGAGACCAACATTGCCCTCACGGAGAGAGCTCCCGTGGCCGACACAGCAGAGGTAGTTCACTTACTGTCTCTGTAATGTACCTGAGGATGTAACCTGATCACTCAAACAGGTGAAAATTCGCAAGGCTGTAGGTCCAGACGGCATCCTGGGTTGCATCCTCAGAGCATGCATGTGCCAACCAGAGAATGTTTTCACTCACATTTTCAACCTCTCCCTGTCTACAGTTCCCACATGCTTCAAAACGTCCACCATTGAGCTGTACCGAAGTAAACTAAAATCACCTGCTTAAATTACTGGCGTCCCTGTTGCTCTGACTCCCATTATCAGCATATGCTTTGAAAGACTACTCAGAGATCACATTTGCTCTTTGCTGCCTGCCTCCCTGGATCCACTACTATTTGCTTACTGTGGCAACCGCTCCACTGATGATGCCAACACTTTCACTCTACACACTGCTCTCTCCCACCTGGACAAAAGGAACATATATTTGGGAATGCTGTTTGTGGACTACAGTTCAGCATTCAACACCATAGTACCCTCCAAATTTGACGTTAAGCTCCGGGCTCTGGGCTTGAACAGCTCACTGTGCAGCTGGATCCTGGACTTCCTGTCTGGTGGTCAGAATGGGCAGCAACATCTCTACTCTGCTGACCCTCAACATCGGGGCTCTGCAGGACTGCATTCTCAGCCCACTCCTGTACTCTCACTACACACATAACAGTGTGGCCACACACAGCTCCGATGTCATTGTCAAGTTTGCAGATGGCACAACAGTGGCAGGCCTGATCAAAGATGACAATGAGATGGCCTACAGAGAGGAGGTTCATTCCCTAACACGCTGGTTCCAGGTGAACTAACTCTCTCTCACCGTCAACAAGATCAATAGCTTGTGGTGGATTCAGGAGACTGGACAAAGAACACAGCCCCATCACTATCAATGGAACACTGGTGGACAGGGTCAGAGTTCACATCTCTGATGACATCACATGGTCCGCCCACACAGAGGCCGTAGTGAAGAAGGTGCACCAGCGACTCTTCTCCCTGAGACAACTGAGGAAGTTTGGGATGAGTCACAACATCTTAAATTCTGAACATTGCATTCTGACTGGCTACATCAATGTATGGCACTGGAACAGTACTGCTCTCAAATACAAAGTGCTGCAGTGGGTAGTATAAACATACCCGCACATAATTAAAGGTGAGCTTCCCTCCCTCCGTGATATTTATACCAGGCAATGTGTAAGGATGAGGATCATTAGAGACTCCAGCCATCCAAGCCATGAACTGCTCTCACTGCTACCATCTGGCAGATGGTAACGCAGCATCAGAGCCTGCAGCAGCAGGCTGCTCAGTCCATTAGACTGCTGAACTGCTAACAACTCCATGCCCTAGGACATTAACATTTATTTCACTGGACTCAATATGTATTTTATATACAGTTGAAGTCAGAAGTTTACTTACACCTTAGTCAAATATATTCAAATATAACTCGGTTTTCAGAATTCCTGACATTTAATCATAGAATTCATTCACTACTTCACTAAAGCCAGATCACTACTTTATTTTAAGAATGTGAAATGTCAGAATAATAGTAGAGAAATTGATTTATGTGAGATTTTATTTCTTTCATCGCATTCTCAGTGGGTCAGTTTACATACACTTTGTTAGTATTTGGCAGCATTGCCTTTAAATTGTTTAACATTTTGGGTAGTTTAGGAAGCTTCTCACAGGAAGTTGCTGGAATTTTACCTCCAGACAGAACTGGTGTAACTGAGTCAGGCTTGTAGGCCTCCTTGCCTCCTCGCACCTTTTTCAGTTCTCAATCGGATTGAGGTCAGGGCTTTGTAATTGCCACGCCAATATTTTTACTTTGTCGTCTTTAAGCCATTTTGCCACAACTTTGGAGGTATGCTTGGGATCATTGTCCATTTGGAAGACCCATTTTCAACTGAGCTTTAACTTCCTGGCTGATGTCTTGAGATGTTGCTTCAATATATCCAAATCATTTTCCTTCCTCATGATGCCATCTATTTTTTGAAGTGCATCAGTCCCTCCTGCAGCAAAGCACCCTCACAACATGATGCTGCCACCCCCATACTTCACGGTTGGGGTGGTGTTCTTCAGCTTACAAACCTCACACTTTTTCCCTCTAAAAATAAGATGGTTGTTATGGCCAAACAGTTAAATTAATGTTTAATTAAACCAGAGGATATTTCTCCAAAAAGTAAGATCTTTGTCCCCATGTGCACTTGCAAACTGTGTCTGGCTTTTTTATGGTGGTTTTGGAGCAGTGGCTTCTTCTTTGCTGAGCAGCCTTTCAGGTAATGTCGATATAGGACTCGTTTCACTGTGGATATAGATACTTGTCTACCTGTTTCCTCCAGCAGCCTCGCTGGGTCCTTTGCCATTGTTCTAGGATTGATTTGAATGTTTTGCACCAAAATACATTCATCTCTAGGAGACAAAATGTGTCTACTTCCTGAGCAGTATGATGGCTGCGTGGTCCCATGGTGTATATACTTGTATACTATTGTTTGTACAGATGAATGTGGTACATTCAGGCATTTGGAAATTATTCCCAAGAATGAAGACTTGTGGAGGTCCACAATTTTCTTTCTGAGGTCTTGGCTGATTTCTTTGATTTTCCCACAATGTCAAGCAAAGAGGCACTGAGTTTGAAGGTAGGCCTAAAACTACATCCACATGTACACCTCCAATTAACTCCAAATAGCCTGTCAGAAGTTAATTGGCAAATTGCCTAAAGGCTTGACATAATTTTCTGGAATTTTCCAAGCTGTTTAAAGACACATTTACAGTAACTTAGTTTATATAAACATCTGACCCACTGGAATTGGGATATAGTCAATTAAAATTGAAACAATCTGTCAGCAAACAATTGTTGGAAAAAATTATTGTGTCATGAACAAAGCAGATGTCCTAAACGACTTATAGTTTATAGTTTATAGTTTATTTGCACATATAACATTTAAAATACAACTTTACAAATCCATTAACGGAAAAAAAACAGAAAGAAAAAAACATACTGTGCGGAGAGAGTGAGAAGACCATGAGGTCTTATAAAACCACCTCCCAAAATCTCATTAAATGGACATAAAATTACATGATCAAGCAAGACAATACAATCAATACATCAATCATTTTAATATAACAAATTAACAAGATAAACTTAATTATATGTTAACATTTTTTCAGCTCTCTTTTAAAAGAGTTTAGAGTGATTTTAGTCTTTAAAACGGGGTCTAAATGATTCCAGAGGGAAGGCCCTCTGTATTTCAGTGTAGATTGATTAGCTGTAGTTCTACAAAAGGGAAGATAAAAATCTTTACACAATCCTTACCAAAGCTGTAGTTCCCCTTCTGTCTGTAAATCTTTAAATCCTTACCAAAGCTGTAGTTCCCCTTCTGTCACTCACTTGACATTGTGTCAATGTAATGACACTAGGGGTCGCTCTTGGGAGCCCCAAACAACTCTGATCTTTGTGAAAAGGCCAATGGGAATTAGCAAGTGGAATTTACATGCCACTCCCCTGGACATATGGGTATAAAAGGAGCTGGCTCACAACCAATCATTCAGATTTTTTCTTCAGAGCTGAGTGGTGTTTAGCAACGAGTTCCACTGTGATTCACTTCACTGTGAAGAAGTGTATGCTGTTGGATATACGGTGCATGCAGAGTACGCCCCTGGGCAATTGGAAAGCATAAAAGAATAAATGTTCTTCAGTAAAGAATATATTTTCCTCTAAAAGAGTACACATTGACAGACAGCATCTATTACATATTCTAACATGCATTCGGCATCAAGATTTGTTCACAGTGGTAGACCTGAAGGACACGCCCTTCCTACGACTCGCGTTCAAGGGCCAGGCGTATCAGTACAAGGTCCTCCCCTTCGGCTTGTCCCTGTCCCCTTATGTCTTCACGAAGGTCACAGAGGCAGCCCTTGCCCCGCTAAGGGAAGTTGGACGACTGGCTGATTCTAGCTATCTATATTACTGTGTGCCCACAGGGACCAGGTCTTGTAGCCCCTTGTTGGCCCACTCAGACTTGGTGCTCGGATCTCACACTCCCCGCGACAGCACCTCCCTGGCAAATTCCCCATAGGAAGGGCCTTCTTTCATAGGGACAGGTCACCCTCTGGCATCTGTGCCCAGACCTCTGGAACCTCCAAGTCTGGCCCTTGGATGCTTACTTCCATCAAGAGTGTTGGGGACCTGCAAGCGTCCTCTGTCAGCGACACTTGCCTGGAGTTCGGTCTGGCAGATGCACATGTTATCCTACGACCCTCTTCAGGGACCAGGTAATGAACCTGATGGAGAATATGTGCACTTTTACTCCCAGACGAGCCCACAAACTTGCGCTCCCTGGATGTCCTTCCTCCCTAGCCCTCTGGGTGGCGAATTCAGTGGAGGAATTCCTGACCATACCCACTACGGCTACTAATTACTCTGAACTGAATAGGTGCTCCACAGGTGTCGGTTATCACGGTAACACCCTATGTTGTTTTTTCTGGACCCACATCTCCCTTGGGCAGTCCCCTCTGCCCCCGGTCACTCATCAGGTGGGACCTACCACCACGCCACTTCCATGTGTGGCTTGTAAGCCCATGTGACATTTTTGTGACATGTTGACCTCCCCAGCCTGGGCAGGATGTGGTCTCCACGGGGTCTTTCCCCCTGAAAGAATAGGACTGGCGTGGCCTGCTCCCATGCTTGTCACGTCGTTTGTTCCCCCCCCAGGGATGCCTGAAACTAAAATGTATATCACGTCTTATGGGGCGTTAGGGAAGGTTACGTGCAGTCTGATGCACCTGCTCCTTTGGCACGCAACAGCTTGCTTGCACCTGCATCGGCAGCTCACGTAATATGGTTCAGTGTAGGGATCCCTAGTGTCACTACATTCGACACAACATTGAGTGAGTGACAGACGGGGAATGTCTAGGTTACTGTTGTAACCCTGTTCCCTGATGGAGAGAACAAGACATTGTGTCCCGCTTGCCACAACACTGTATCAACCGTTTTAACGGTCGAACCTTATTCTCGGCTCGTCAGTGCAAAACCTGACTAAACAGATGCACGATTCCCTCCTTTTATACCCGTATGTCTGGGGGAGGGACATGCAAACTCTGTTCGGCAATTTCTCATTGGCTTTTTCTCAAATTCAGAGGTAACCAAGGCTCTCGAAAGAGACCCCTAGTGTCACTACAATCGACACGATGTCTCGTTCCCTCCATCAGGGAAGGGGGGTTACAACAGTGACCTAGATGTTTCTGTTAATTTAATGTTATATGTATAAAACTGAAGAGGAACATTTTAACGTTTTTATTGAAGTTTATATTGAAAGTCCATAGAAACTATAATGAAACAGTAATGTTACATTTTAAATTTAGTGAATTTTTACCCTTATATATATATATATATATATATATATATATATATATATATATATATCCCAAATTTTTTTTATTCAAATGGTTCTGAAGACATACATACAATAGCGTTGTGTGGAACATATCAAACTTAATGGTATTATTTACTACATCAAATAAAGTGACTTCAGACTTACAGCATACAGGATTGAAACAACATGAGGATTAGTTTTGATTTTTGCATAGCTATTCCTTTAAAACAGCACAAAAGCTATTATTTCCCAGCAACAAAAATTCAGTTTATTTCTGTAACATGCAGAATTATGTTTTAACACTTGGTGTTTTTCTTGTGACATCACAGACTGCCGAATCTCTGCTGTGTTTGTTCTGGAGAATCCAGTGAGGTTCAGATGAAGATTAGCAGATTTTGGAGAGGTTCATCTCCTCGTTTCTGACATGATTTTGTCCTCAAATGTTTGAGAATTACACAGGACACGTCCTGTAAAATAATATAAAGTAGTGCATTTATATTGTTTAAATGCTGTTCCATTTACAAAAAGCTTCACTATGATGCTGCGCTGCTAAGCGCTATGGGGAACAATCCTAGTTGTGACCGAGCTGTGAATAATGTGTGTAACACGTCAATGAACATTGATCGGATTTTATAGCCTCGGCGGATGTAATCATTAGATGCACCTGAGGCCAGGCTATAAATGGATGCGTCACCAGGTGTTGTCAGATCCTCTTTTTTCAGAGCGATTCTGTGGCTGTGTGTTTCACAAACCCTGTCAAAACTTTCTTTCCTCTGTTAGGAGTTAGAATTTGTTAGGCAGTGTGCAGTGAACCTTTGCTTTTTTGTTTAGAAAATATTATATATATATATTTTTTTTAAAAGAGAATGACTGAAAGCCACAAACAATGCGTGTCCTCTTCAGCTATAGAGCGAGATCAGGGGAACACGCATCGTTTGCGGCTTTCAGTCATTCTCTCTTTTTATTTTTTATATATATATATAATATATATATATATCAGTTTTTGCTCTGTTTGTTTGGGGGAAGAGCACGCTGCTCTCGCGTTGCAGCAGGGCGGGTGCGAGCACTGCGATTTGCTTTCAGGCAAAGTGCTTCGCGCTCGCCTCGCTTGCTTCCGGGAGTCAGCACTCGTTCGTGGGGCTCTTGCATGGATTTGGGTGAGGAGCAAGAGACGGGTTTATCCCGACGCTGCTTCGGATCATGAAGAGGATCGTGATTCTCTTCCCGCCTCCGAGCTTTCCGTCCGCGATAAAAAATCTACGGAGGAATTGCTCGATGTCGTTACTCGTGCGGTTGCCAGACTCCAGTTGGACTGGCCACGTGAAAAAGAGACCCCCAAACCCTCCAAATTAGGGGATAGATTTGATCTTCCAATCTAAGAAAGGGAACGCCTCATGAGTCCCTTCCCTTTTTTGATAACCTCCATGAAAAGCTTTCTCGCTCATGGAGGAACCCCTAAAAAAAAAAAAAAATATGTGTTCACATACCCTTGACATCATTATATTCGACTATCGTGGGTGCTGAGGCACGGGGGTATTCAGTGATGCCGCAGGTCGGAGAGACGCTTGCGGGCTATCTCTTGCCGGGCTCGGCATCGTCACTTAAGAAGCCCTCTCTCCCCTCAAACCCTTGTAGGACAACCTCCACTTTAGTGGGAAGGGCTTATCAAGCAGCAGGTCAGGCTGGTGCTGCTCTGCACACCATGCTGTTTTACAGGCATACCAGGCTGACCTCCTGGATGACCTGAGTGTGTGTTCGCGCTTGACGAGCAAGCCTCAGACCCGCGTCGGTCCTGTCTGAAGGGAGGCTCAAAAGCAAAACGTGGCGAGTTGTGCTCCTCCTCCCAGGGATTGGGGACAGTCTCACCACCCTCGCAGCCCCCGAAGCAAGACCTCAGGACTATAATTTCTAGTAAGAGAAAACCCTGATGGTCTTGCGCCTAGATTAGTGGGTAGCTCCCCTCGGGACGGGGCGGCGCGTGCTTCACTTCACCCCTCCCGGTACCTCCTCGAAGCCCCTCCATTCCCGCCACCTCTTGGTGTTTCGGGTTGCAGAGGCTTCCGTCAAAATTGGGTGTTTTTGCTGTTCCTGCATTTTATTCAGGACGCGAAACACTCGACAACTCCTCAACAGGAAGTGTTAAAATCTAATACCCATTTCAGAGATCCTGGCAGCATGGAAACTTCTGCCGGATATATTATTTTCTGTGGGTCTTATAAGGGCGTCAGTATTGAATTCACTCGCCGCTTTTCCGTGTTTCAACGGCGTGTTCTCATTACCGTAAACCTGAATTCTTTTTTATGTAAAAAAACCCAAAACTCAAATCTCCAGGTTAAAGGGCCATGGTATATGTTCCCCTTCCAGAGAGAGAGTTAGGTTATTACACTAAATACTTCCTGTTTCCCATGGAGGGAGAGGGGTGGCGTCTGACTTAGATCTTAAAGGTTGAACTGCCCATGGGTCTTCAAGTCCTAGATGATGCCTATCAAGGCGGTCGTGTCTGAAGCCCTACAACTCGTTTGGCTGGTCACCATCAATCTTATGATGCACTTCTATACTTCATTTAGAAGTTCTGCCACAACATGGAAAGTTCCTGAGGTTCGCTTCCAGGGGCGAAGTCTTCCAGGGTCAGGTTCTTTCACTCGGCCTAGCCCTTTTTACCCGCACATTCACAATGCATGATGTAGCGCTGGCTCCTTGCGACTCTGGGGCATCTGCATTCTGAATTATGTAGATGACTGGCTGATCCTAGCGCAGTTTCAGGAACTGGCAGTTCAGCACAGTGACATCGTCTTAGCTCATCTGTTTCTCTGGGGTTGAGGCTCAACGCCAAGAAAAGCGTCCTCTCTCCCACTCAGAACACTGTCTATCGGGGCATCGTATGGAGTTCAATCACAATGCGGGCATAACTGTCTCCCGCTAGGATTGAGTCCATTCAGATCACCTGAGCAAAGTCAGGCTAGGTCAAGGTTGCACTGTTATCAGTATCAACGATTTCCAGGTCTCAGGGCGACCGCGTCCACGGTGATCCCTCTGGACCTTCTGCTTATGAGACCGTTTTTGTTGTGGCCAAAAGCCAGGGGATTTCTTCCAAGGGCCAAAACCCCTAGGCTAAAAAGGGTTACACGCCTCAGGCTTCGTTCCCTTTCTATGTGGTTCAGACCCCGGTTTTCTGCCTTGGGTCCCACTCTAGGTGCGTCTTGTTGTTGCAGGCTGCTAACGACAGACGCCTCCCTGACGGGTGCTGTAGCGGCCTTAAGTGGTCGTCCAGCTTAAGGGGATAGGAGGGTCGTCAGCTCGGTTGTCACAGTCACTGTCTCGGGTTGATGGCTGTATTTCTGGCCCTGAAATATTTCCTCCTGAGGCTGCCATGTCTTGGTGCGGGTGGACAATACAGCGGTAGCCTCTTACATAAATCATCAAGGAGACCCACGTTCTTGTCAGCTGTATTTCTGACACGTCGGATTCTCCTTAGGGCCCAGGGCAAGCTCCTGTCACTCAGGTCAGTTATATCCCTGGATGCCCGTATATGGGAGCAGATTTATGGTCCAGACAGAAAATACCAACGGGGGAGTTAAGAACTCCATCCTAAGGTAGTAGTTGCCCAGAGTTCGCCAGCAAGGGTTTTTGCCTCTTACTGATAACACCGCGCTGGCCGAACAGGGCTTGTTTCTTGGAGCTAATCTCTTCCCTCGACGGCTCGCCTTGGGCGATTCCAAACAGGAAGGATCTTCTTTCTCAGGCACAGGGCAATATTTCATCCCTGCCCCGAATTGTGGAATCTTTCATGTTTGGCCCCTAAGGGTATCAACTGAGGGACACAGGGCTCTCTCCTGAGGTTATCGAGACCTTTTTAAATGCCTTGCTTTTCCCACTTGGAACAAGTTTGGGTGAGATCTTAGGGCAGAAGAGGACCTCTTCGCCTCTATGAATAGCGCAATGTTTCCTCTACTTCTCCCTGAAATCACCCAGCCCCCTTGGGTCTGGACGTTAAGACACATACATGACCCAGAATGTGTCTGTATGCGTTTCTTTCCCCGGTTTCTCTGCTCCCGGGAGTCTTGGCAATGTTCATCAGCAAGGGTCTTGCCTCCTATTAATGGCACTGCGCTGGCCGAACAGGATATGTTTCTCTGAGTTAATTCCTCTCCTCGACTGCTTGCCTTGTGCGATTCTGAACAGGGAGGACCTTCTCATCCTTGGTCCGAATTGTGAAACCTTTCATGTCTGGCCCCTAAGGGTACCAAATGAGGTTCACAGGGTTTTCTCTTGAGGTTATCAAGACCATTTCAAGTGCTAGGGCTCCCTCCACTTGGAAGTGATCTGGGTAGATTTTACAGGGCAGAAGAGGACCTCTTCGCCTCTGTTGATAGCGCAATGTCTCCTCTACTTCTGCCTGAGTCACCCAGTCCCCCCTCGGGAGGGGCTGATCGTAGCATACATAGCACAAATGCGCCTGCATGCGTTTCCTTCTACTAAAGTTCTTATTACAGAACCAGCTACCTGCCAGTTTGGTTCAGTTCTGGATTTTCTGTAGAAAGAACTGTCAGCGGGCACTTGCCTCGCCACTGCCAGGTTCTATGTGGCCACTGCGGTTTGCCACGGCTTGGTGGGCGGGGTGCCCTCAAAGAGGCATCCTCATTATTGCCCGGGCCTACGAGGCGCACGGTCAAGCTTCGCCAGTAGATTTTAGGGCGCACTCTACCAGAGGGCTCTCCTCCTCTAAAACCTTGGCTAGAGGTCTCCCTCTGCAGCAAGTTTGTGATGCGGCAGGTTGTCCTCTCCACACACATTCATTGGACTTTTTTAGTTTGGATGTTCTGCACTCTTGCCCTTATGCCCTTGAGTCGACATCTCAGCTCATGCCTTAACAAGTTTGTGATGCGGCAGGCTGGTCCTCTCCGCTCACATTCATCAGTTTTTATGACAAGTTTGTGTTGCGATAGGGTTCTCTTCACACACATTCATCGAACTTTATGGGTTAGATGCTTTGCTACTCCGGACTCTTATGTCCTTGAGTCGACATCTCAGCCCATGCCTAAACAAGTTTTTGATGCGGCAGGCTGGTCCTCTCCGCTCACATTCATCAGTTTTTATGACAAGTTTGTGTTGCGATAGGGTTCTCGTCGCACACATTCATTGAACTTTATGGGTTAGATGCTTTGCTACTCCGGGCTCTTATGTCCTTGAGTCGACATCTCAGCCCATGCCTAAACAAGTTTGTGATGCGGCAGGCTGGTCCTCTCCGCACACATTCATCAAAATGTAATGGTTTAGATGTTTATGCTACTCCGGGCTCTTATGCCCTTGAGTCGACATCTCAAGCTCATGTCTGAGACCTCTCGCATTTTTGTGAGTACACTGCACAACCGTAGGGGTCCGGACAGCCCCAAGTGTGGCGGCGTGGGTATTGCGTTCCCCGTAGCGCTTAGCAGCGCAGCATCATAGTGAAGCTTTTTGTAAAGGGAACGTCACGGGTTACATGTGTAACCCTTGTTCCCTGAAAAAAGCGGAACGAGATGGTGCGCTGCTTTGCCGCACTGGGACGTCCCAGGACTGCTCTTCAAAAAGAAGTATCTGACGACACCTTGTGACGTATCCATTTATAGCCTGGCCGCAGGTGCATCTAATGATTACATCAGCCGAGGCTATAAATTCCGGTCAATGTTCATTGACGTGTTACACACATTATTCAGCTCGATCACAACTAGGGTTTTTCCCCGTAGCGCTTAGCAGCGCAGCATCTTGTTCCGCTTTTTTCAGGGAACAAGGTTTACACATGTAACCCGAGACATTCACTTGAACATGTTCAGTAGATTCATGAGCTGCGTTCATGATGTTCTGCTGCAGGTGTTTCATGTTCTTCATCATCTTGGGCAGAACGATGACACTAAATTTATCAGTGATGTACTGACTGACTTCAGCTCTGATGAAACTCTTGAAGTGATCTTTGGGATCCTGAATGTAGTTCATGTATTTGTTAAAGTTCTCCTCTTCTGCCAGTGTCTTCAGGATGTGTTTCTCCAGTTTTTATCTGTTTCCATTCAGTGATTCACAGTTTGTTCTAATTTAATCTGCTAAATCTCTGGCAGTCTTTTTATAAACACTCTGTTCAATGGGATCTTTCAGTTTCTGACAGATGATCTCACCAAAAACAGCAGCTGATGTTGCACCTTTACAATATTTCTGGAAAACACTGAAGTACTCTCCTCTCTTCCTCTCAACATAGAGAACAGGATCATTGGCTTCTCTGAACAGTCTGTGTTGGTCAGTGAATCTCTTGTTTGATTTCTTACAGATAGAAATCACCAAATCCATGAAGAATTAATTCTTGAACACATATTTCACTTGTCTTCCCTCATGTTCAGTGAGTCTTGCCTTGATGTGATCTGGGAGTACTTGAATGTACCTTTTGTTGTAGCCCATCTTTGATGTGTTGAATGACATGATCATTTTATCTGTCTTATGAGCAATTTCACTGACTAATGTTCTTATTTGTGTTTCATCCTCTTTAGACAGAGCAAAACCTAACATCTCTTTTGCTCCTTTGTAGAGATTTCTAGCAGGTCCTGTAAATCCACTGGATTTCTTTAACTGTACATAATCTGAATAACTCGGCACAGAGAAAATATCCCCGTTCATGCTGTGATCTACAGGAGCACTTTCATAGATGTCACTGAGGAGTTGCTTCGCATCTCTTAATATGTCAATGTCTTTGATTGGATGAGTGTCTCTGATGATCTTCACACGCTGTTTCCAAAATAAATCAAACTCTTTTGTCATCATTTGCTTTGTCTTTGAGTTTTAAGGCGAGTGTTTTGCTCTTTTCAAAGAGAGTGTTTTCATGATGTGTTCTCTGAGCATCAATCTCTTTCTCTTCAGGTCTCGCTGTTGAAGAATCTCATTTAATTTTCTTTTTGTTTCTCTCACAATGTTTTCTTGAAGCTCTTTAATTTTTATCTCAAATGAAGTTTTCCACTGAATCAGTATTTCTTTATCTTTGTCTTTCTCAAAGAAATCTGACATAGATTTTTTTTCCCTTCTTCACTTTTCTCTTTCAGTTCTCTTTGAAGATCTGCTTCATCAACCTCATGAATTGTTTCATTTTCTATTTTATTGTGTATTTTCTGCTCAATTTCCAGCATGGTACTGCGAAGAATCCAGGTCCACTTGCTGTATTCTGTCTCCAGTTTCCTGTATGTTGAAATCTCCAGAGCATTTCTGAAGCTGAACACAAATCGTTAATTCAGTAAAGCCTCCCAGAGATCTTCAATATGATCTTTCAGGTCTTTCAGCATCATGCCATCTGATGTTGAGGCCTGTTTAAGAATTGTTTTCTTTATATCTTGAACATTTTCACAGTAGTTTGGGTTTGGTGGTGCCATGGGTGGGCTGCCCTCCCAGAGCTGTGCAATATACTTCACATCCTTCTGAACATCAAATGCAATGACATCACTGAAACATTCTGCATCACAGACTTCATCTTTAGCAGCAAGTTTTGTCATTTCATCCAGTTTCTCCAGCAGTCGTCTCCTTCCCTCCATGTTTTTCTCTCCAGCTGTGACATCTGAAACATTCTGATGCACAAACATGCAGCTGGGATTCAGTTTGACCTTCTTCATCCTCAGGAAGGCCTGAACAACAATCTGAAGAGTGTCCTGCATCTCAGATGGGTTTTCTTTAAAGATGTTGATCAATGTCAGTTGCCCAAGACCCACAACAAATGTGGCCAGTTCATTGTCATGAAGTCTCATTGATCTTCCAGCCAGTTCTAGAGCATGAAGTTCCTCAGTATCAACCACCAGAATATAGTCAAACTTCAGCTCTTCAGGTTCTGCTACTGCCTGGGCAGTTCCTGTGGAAGAACGTGTTGTGTTTCTCATTGATCAGACTGTTCATCAGCTGAGACTTGGATGAGGACACTGAGCCAAACCTGAAGAAACACACCATTGGAGTTTGTGCCTTACAGACTGACTGGACTTTACTGATGATTTCACCTGCATAATCAAATGTCTTCCAGCTCTTGTTGATTTGTGTGAATGTCCAGAGAGGAAACTCAATGTGTTGTGTGAATGGATCAGGTACAAGCAGAGGCAGAGCATACTGACACTGTGACAGTTTAGTCACCATCAGCTGCTTCAGGAATATATCAGCACAATGAAACACGGCCATCTGAACATCCATTGGGTGAATCCGCTCAGATTTGCTTGTTCCTTCATTAGACAAAGATGTATTGAAAAAATCACCCTCATCATCAGACAAGTCATTGTCTTTGTGTTGTGTGTGTTCTTGTTTTTTGGTCTCTTTAGTTTTAATGTATCTTGCTCTGTAGTTCATCATCAGTATTTCTTTAATGAATGTCTGAACCAGTTCCTCTTCAGCACAAGACTCTTGAGACTGTGATGAACCTGCAGTTATCTGAAGAACATCTTTTCTTTTCAGTTTGTTGTGGTACCTGCAAACAAGATGTAATCTGTGAAATACTTGATCTATCTGTTCCCCTCCTTTCTTTTCCTGTTGTAGGGATTGGGCTGGACTGACTCCTGTCATAGCAAAGTCCATTTTTTCTCCGTGTTTAATAGACAAAACAATATTACATTTTAATTGATCAGTGTTTTGCAGTACTGTTTTTACAACTTTCATACTTATCTGACCTCTTTAACCAAACTGTAAAGAATGATTTTTTTTTTATAAATATAGAAGTGTGTGTGTGGTACTTTTACATAAAATGTGGTAACAATTTATAAAACACATTCTAGAGTGTCATGGAATCATAGTTAATTGATCATGAAAAAAATGTGAACTGTGTAAGTTAATCTTGTGATGAAATGAGAACACATCTTCAAGTCTGAAAATGCTGATTTTGAAAATGAGAGTAAATCATTAACGGCTCTTCTTATTTCTACAGATACCTCTGACCGATTTCTGTCTTTCAAACTTCTTTTGTATTTTCCTTTCTTTGTCTTTATAACAGCAAATGTATCCTCAGCAAATTGGCAAATAAGTTTCATACAGTGTAGACTTGTAGTCAAGACCGCCTAAACCGAGACCAAGACACTACCAAGACCAGAGGGTATCGAGACCAAGACCAAGACCAAGACAGACCAAGTCGAGACCAAGACCGAGACCAAGTCGAGACCGGAGGGAAAAAAAATCCGAAAGTTTGTCGTTTTGTCGCTATGGTTACACACACACACACACACACACACACACACACCGTTGGCGGTGTGCTCAAAGTCATCTGTCAGTTTTGCAGTTACACAAAATCTCGTTAATTAGCATGTAACGTTAGTTACACTCTTCACCAGGTTAACGTTAGTTACGTCCTTAGAGAGGCTTGCAAAAAATATGTCCCTAAATAACTTATACCGTACGTGTGAGAAGAACACATGATAAACAACAATAATTCAGCAGATACATGATCTGTTTGGTCATGGGAGGTTGGAAAGGTTTTACCTCAAAGAGTTTGCAAATGGGTAGATAGCTTTACCTTTCCCTGTGTTTACGCTCCAGGTGTCTGGTGAACGTTGAGGTGGTCCCGGCTGTCTCTGTCAAGCAGACTTTTCGGAATCTACATTTCGCCGAATGCTTCTTTTTATTTGACGATGTGCAGAAGAACTCATTGTGTTCTACGAAAGCGAATTTTATGACCAAGGAATTCTCTGACATACTACTGACTGACTGTGCTCTTTACGCTCTACGCTACACTCACTCACTGAGGCATAATGTTATATGAATGGATGAGCGCCAACGGCTGTGTCACAAAATAAATACATGTGATTGGTTGCATTTGAAGGGCGTGAAATAATAATACTGTTGCATTATGGAGCGTTGTGTCGTCGTGGATGTTGTAGTATTGTATTGCTAAATCCTCCGACCACTATGTCGGTCTGAGACAGCGAGACCTAGACGAGACCGAGAGGTCCGAGACCAAGACAAGACCAAGACCAAAGACCATCAAGGCCGTGACAAGACCGAGACCACATAAAAGTGGTCTCGAGACATACATCACTAATACAGTGCACTGAACTTATATTGGCACCCTTGGAAAATATGAGCAAAGAAGGCTGTGGGGAACAAATGGCTTTATTGTTTATCCTTCTGATCTTTCATTCAAAATATTCACAAAAATATATCCTCTAATGGATATCAAGTTTGCCGAAAGCAGTGCTGTGGTGCAACTAAAGATGTAAGTATACTTGGTTGTGCTAAAATTGAACTATTACAAGTATACTTTAGTAAACTTTAAATAACCACCCTTGTATTATGCAGAATTTATTCAATGTGAACTTATAATGTATTTTAGTGATAATACAATGGCAAATACATAACACTATAAGAGTGCTGGAAATACATTCATGTTTTACTGATAATATACTGCTGGCCCACACCACAACTGAATTTCAGCTAGCATTAATATATGTACTTACAGCAGCAGCAGTAATAGCATCATTTCACAGTAATTACCATGGAAAATGTTAGAGGACCAAGCATTGAGAATTAAAATCATTGTTAGACAACATTATTAACTCTACACACTTCAAATATGTACTTAAATAATTTGCACAGAATCACATATGTCTCAAAGCAACACTAATCTCACCCAGAGTAACTAAAAAATTACCCCTTTTCATAACATATTTAACATTAAGGTAAAATAGAAACATAAATACAACCACAATTACTTTAAAATGTTACTTTATAAAACCTCAACAGTCCCCAAAACCTACACAGGGCCTGATTCGTTAATTATGCAAACACAACAGCCAAGTGCAAGTCCCCAAGCAGAATCATCAACAGATGTTGCAGTATATTGCTTGAAAGTTTTAACACATGACTGTGGCAGGGCGGAGGGCGGGGCCGCGTCGTGATCCTGCGCACCCGGTCCCATATTCCGCCCTGCCACACTGACATTTTATAAAAAGTCAAATCACCATTTTGCCCTATGCACAAAGAAAAGTGAAAAAATGGAGATGTCTGATTGGTCCAGCTAATTACTGATCTACAAAGGCCCACGGACCGTAAGTAGCTAACTTGTGGCTATTAGCCAGAAATTAATAATAAATGAGGGCACGCTGGCTAGCTAGTTGTCACTGCCATTCTTTGTTATTTGTATTTGTGTATAGAACCATACTAAGATGCTCTGTTATGCACTATTAGAAGTCCAGATGTTTATGTAGGTAGTTATATCTTACATGATAGTTGTAGAATGACCATATGCTGTTTGCACAATGCAAATTAACAGTGTTTTACATTCTCTGTTGGTTTTTGTTTATTCTTCTTTCAAGAGGCAAATTTGACTTCATTCATTGTAAGACAAGATTGATATCGTAGATTAGTCTTAAAGGAACTCTCTTCTGTTGTTAGTAATCTGCAAACAATGCATCTGGATGAGGCTTTTATTATTGCTGGGGATTACAATCAAGCCGATTTGAGGACAGCAATCCCCAAATTTTATCAAAAAGTTTTTTGCCCAACAAGAGTAGACAACACTCTTGATCATGTTTATACAAACATCTCTGATGCCTACAAAGCCACCCCCATCCCACATGTTGGACAATCTGATCACTTATCCCTGTTTCTATTCCCCAAATACACCCCCATCTTCAAACGTATTAAACCCACAGTGAGAACTTTAAAAGTGTGGCTGGAAGGAGCAGACTCTTCACTACAGTATAAGTTTCAGAACACAGATCCGACTCCTGCTAAAGGCACATGATGCTGCTTTCAAATCTAGTGACTGGGAAGCCTACACTTTATCCAGGGCCAATCTGAAGAGGGGAATTAAAGCAGCCAAACACAACTACAAACTGTGGATTGAGGACAATTTTATAAACAATGACCCCCGACATATGTGGACAGACTACAAACCAGCGAACAGCACTCCCCCCAACCAGTAATGCCACCCTCCCAGATGAACTGAACACCTTTTATGCTTGCTTTGATCGTGGAAACGAAGAACCGCCCATAAAAACTGAGCTCCCACCTGATGATCTGCCGCTCATATTTTCCACCAGTGACGTGTGCTCCACCCTGAGCAGAGTGAACGCACATAAAGCTGCTGGCCCTGATGGCATCCCTGGCCGAATGCTCAGGGCCTGTGCAGAACAGCTGGATGACATCTTCACCAACATTTTCAACCTCTCCTTGGCCCAGGCCATTGTCCCCACCTGCTTCAAAACAGCCAACATTGTACCAGTACCAAAACATGCTGCAGCAGTGGCCCTCAATGACTTCAGCCCCGTTGCTATTTTCTCCCATCATCACTAAGTGTTTTGAGAGGCTGGTCCTCTCCCATCTGAAAACATGACTACCCCCAACATTGGACATTGGATCAGTTTGCCTACAAACCCAACAGGTCAACTGAAGATGCTATCGCCCCAGCTCACCCCGCCCTGACTCACTTGGACAAAATTAACACATATGTCAGGATGCTATTCATTGATTTCAGTTCTGCCTTCAATACTGTGATCCCATCCATGCTGATCTCCAAGCTCACTGTACTTGGCATTAGCCCCTCCCTCTGAAAATGCACCTTGGACTTTCTCACTAACAGACCACAGTCTGTTAGGATCAGTGGACACTATCCTTGGTGTATTGCTTAGGAGATCTCTGGCATAATGTAGTGCCTTGATGCGTTAAACGCCCTGATGCGTTAAATGTTTAACTAGTTTGTATTTTCATAGAGGAACAGACAAGGCCCTCATTGTAAGGGTCTGCTGAAATGGAGGTGAAAGGTGAAAGCTGCATGATAAGGACAAGGCTGTATTACACAGATGTTTCTAAGATTGATGTATGCTGTACCACGAACTGCATGTGTCCGGGGTGTATGGGGTTACCAGCTAATGTGTGGTTTTAAAGGGATGGGCAATTAGTGAGGGAAATAAAACTTATTGGTGGCGAAGGAAGGAGACAAGGATAATAAATCTATTGGTCAGAGATAATGGGCAAAAAGATAACAAAAGGTATATAACTGAGAACTTAGGAGGACAGAGTCAGAACAGACAGCTGGCTGGTCTCATGTTTGTTGGTGTTCAATAAACTGCAACTTTGGCATCTGGAACTCAAGACTCTGAGAGTTTTCTTACAACTTAGAGAGAATCAACTGACTTTCCACGACAGGGTGCCAAGAACAATCTCACACTCAACACCCAGAAGAACAAGGAGCTGATTGTGGACTACCGGCGGACTAAGAAGTACCACACACACACTCCTATCTACATTGATGGGGACGAAGTGGATCGTGTGACAAGCTTCAAGTTCCTGGGTGTCCATATCTCTGAGGATCTTTCCTGGACCTACAACACCTCCACTCTGATCAAAAAGGCGCAACAGCTAAGGAAAGCTCACCTGTCCCCCCACATCCTGCTAAACTTTTACTGCTGCACTATTGAAAGTATCCTAACAAACTGCATCACAGTGTGGTATAGCAAATATACTGTCTCAGACCAGAAGGCCCTCCAGAGGGTGGTCAAAATTGCCCAATACATCACTGGTGTTCAACTACCCTCCATCAAAGACATTCACCACAAACGCTGCCTAAGGAGGGTGAGAAGCATTCTCAAAGACACCTATCACACCAACCATGGTCTGTTTACTCCTCTCCCATCTGGGAGACACTATAGGAGTCTCAGGAACAGTTTTTTTTCACTCAGCTGTCAGCCTAATGAACTCTAAACTCAGGCGCTGAAAACGACATCCCATTCGGACTACATTTTGTTTTTTGTTTTCTTTGCACATAACCTCTACCTCCTGATGCTGCTTGCACTGCTATGGTCACCGGGCACATATATATATATATATATATATATATATATATATATTGCTATTTGCACTTCTGGTTAGATGCTAACTGCATTTTATTGGCTCTGTACTTGTACTCTGCACAATGACAATGAAGTTGAATCTAATCTAATCTTAAAGTCAGCAGAATTAAAAAAGTAGGATAATGAACAATATTGCTTTGTATTCTATTATTGGGGATGAGGAAATAGCTTTAAACCTTAACACAAGACCCCGCAGTTGAATTCAGTGTTCCAGTAGTATCATCATCAATGGCTTAACAGACTGCATTACATTTTGTTGAACAAAATGTTTGAGCAGCGATTTGCACATGAAATTTAGTATCACTCTTATGTTTTAAGGAATGTGCATTGTGCAATTAAAAAAGTTATAAAAACCATGTTTCCCCTTCTGTCGCTCTCTCCACGTTGTGTCGGAGAAGCGACACTAGGGGTCTCTCTTGAGCGCCGATATTCACCTCTGATCTTATTGAAAAGGGCCAATGGGAGTTGGCAGTCAGTATTTGCATACCCCGCCCCCAGACATACGGGTATTTAAGCGGGGCAAATACGGGAGTTCATTCAGAAAATTTCTTCGGAGCCGATGGTCTGTCTGCAGTTGCTGCGAGTTTACACACCACTATAAAACGTTCCTGTTTCCTCTGACGATCTGCATGCTGTTGGATCTTGACGGCGCACAACAGCGGCTTTCTCCTTCACTTTGCACGGCGTGCATTGTTGTCCCTGAGCCTCGACAAGCGCAGACACACATACACACTGTGTATATTAAAAGAGTTATTTTCCTTAAAAGAGTAAATTCCTCTAAAAGAGCAAACACAGCGGCGTTGAACGTCCTTTTCAGGACGCGTCTTTCTGAAGATGCCTTTCCGCCCCTGTGTAGTTTTTGGAGGCGGTGATTTCTCCCCACCTCTGACGGTCATAAAAAACCGCCTGGCGTACCTGGGTTGCGTGAAACACGCAGGCAGCGTTTTTATGAATGGTCTATGTTTTCAGTACGAGAACATAGCCATGACAGCATTGCGGTCGTAGGCTTTCTCTTGTAGTGAGAGAGAGCCGCTTCAGCCGCCTCGTGCCTCGCCTCCTTCCCACGGGATTGAGGCAGGCGCCGCATGGCGATGAAAGCGATCTGGGGTCAATGACGGGCTGCGTTCGCCGGGTGAACCCCTCGAAACCCCCCGCCTCCCCGGCACGCTTGCTGTTTTCCGTCCGGGCTCGGGATGAGCATGCTCTCCAATGGGTTATGTTTTCAGCCTGAGAACATAGCTGCAGCAGCGCTGCGATCTCTGCTTTCTTGTGAGGAAGAAAGCCACTTCAGCCGCCCTCCGCGCCTCGCCTCCTTCCTACGGGATTGACGCAGGCGCCGCGAGCGATGAAGATGATCCCGGGATAATGGCGGGCTGCGTTTCGCCGGGTAAAAACCGCTCGAAACCCCCCGCCCCCCCCTGCACGCTTGCTTGCTCCCCTCCTGAGCTCGGGATAAGCGCGGTCCGCCCAATGGCTGGCCGCCCGGTCCCTGGAGCTCCTGGACATTGGATGACGACATCACCGCTGCATCGGAGAGCGTCACAGCGGCATCGGATGCGGATAACTCGCCTGGGCCGCCACCTACGGGTCTGCTTGCCCAGTCTGAGCCTGACGCACGGAGATCCGCTACGCTTCCCCGGGCTTGATGATTCCACGGGCAGGTGCGCCGCCCACAGCCGCGCCCCCCCCGTTCCTTCCCGGACGTGCATGACGAGCTGAGCAAGCCAAGCTTCCTCGCTCCTCCGCTCTCACTACCCTCGGCGGTAGAACGGTCCCAGACCGCTCCCCCCCTGCATGCCATGGCCCCCTCCTGCAAGTCCACCGGGCCAAGGCACTTCAAGATTTGCACTTGGGTAGTCCTGTTCTTGACGTGCTGCAGGAACTGCACTCGGACAGGCGATGTCCACCCTCGTGGTCCAGAAACATAACAAATGGACTGGATCTGGTCGTAGTACAGGAGGTAGACAAAGCACGCTTTCTCAAAACTCTCCAGTCCCCCAGCTCCATTCGGCGACACCACCTGACGACTCCACCCAGCAGTCCTCAGTGGTGAAGAAACAGACGGAGGCCAGGTCACACGTCCTGCCCGCCGCAGAACCTGCCGCCAGGGGCCATGCCCTGTCTGCTCGCCGAGGGCGTCCTCCTGCGGCTTTCAAGTAAGAAAGGAAGTGGTGCTCCGCCTCAACGAACGAGAGCGGGCCTAGCTCTCAGCCCCGCGTTGAGCTCCCCGCAGAAAGGGGACGCCCCTCGTCTCACGGACCCCTCGAGGACCCGGAAGGCTCCCAGGCGCTCCTGAGACGACCGACCCAGAGACCGAGACGTTAGCTCCGAGGTGGTAAGACCTCTCCGCTTCCCGGTGGAGGGCCGGGAGGAGAATCCTTTGTTTTTACATTTTTCACATTCTCAATAATAGAGCTATTTCCTTTGCCTCTGGGTCACCTGGCCCGCAAATGCCGTTTTCACGGCAATGTGCTTTCAGATCACAACAGTCCCGGTACACCGGACGCGCGATCCGCCTTCCGCCTGCCCACGACTGTCCCCGGCCGGCCGGTTCAGACGAGTCCAGAGGACGCCAACATCAGACCTCCTCCTCAGTCAAGAACCCGCCTCGCCGGCGCGCGGAGCAAGGTAAGTAATTTGAGTCTATTCTCAGCACCTCAGCCTCAGGCCGCGAACGGCCGCCCGACGCTGCATTACCTGTTCCGCCCGCTGCGAGGCCCCGCCGGTACGTCCAAAATACTCGTCCCTTTGGTGCCCCTAAGCGCAGAGCTGGGAAGCGTGGCTTTCGCTTCCCAACGCATCACGCTGGCTGCACCGGACCATTCGACTTCGATTACGCAATTCAGTTTGCCCGGCTCCCGCACCCCTTCAGGGGCGTCCGCTCTTCCGCAGTACACGGCGAGCACGCCAGTTCCCTGCGCACGGAAATCGCGACCCTCTTAGCCAAGGGTGCGGTAGAGCCCGTCCCTCCAACCGAAATGAGGAAGGGTTTCTACAGCCCTTACTTCATTGTACCCAAGAAAGGCGGCGGCTTACGACCAATCCTGGACCGGCGAGTTTTCAATCGGGCCTTGTTAAAACTCCCGTTCAAAATGCTCACGCAGAGAAATATTCTGGCTGGCGTTCAGCATCTAGATTGGTTTGCAGCGGTAGACCTGAAGGACGCGTACTTCCACGTCTCAATTTTGCCATGACACCGACCCTTCTTACGGTCCGCGTTCGACGGCCAGGCGTTTCAGTACAAAGTCCTCCCCTTCGGCCTGTCTCTGTCCCCTCGCGTCTTCACGAAGGTCGCAGAGGCGGCCCTTGCCCCGCTACGAGTAGCCAGCATCCGCAGAGACCGGGTGCTCCGGCACCTCAGCCGTTTGGGGCTTCAGGTCAACTGGGAAAAGAGCAAGCTCACTCCGGTTCAGAGCATCTCTTTTCTCGGGTTGGAGTTAGACTCAGTCTCAATGACAGCACGTCTCACGAGCGAGCGTGCTCAGTCGGTGCTGGACTGCCTCGCTTCCCTCAAGCCAGGCACAGTGGTCCCTCTAAAACTTTTCCAGAGGCTCCTGGGGCATATGGCATCCTCCGCGGCGGTCGCGCCACTGGGGTTGATGCATATGAGACCACTCCTGCACTGGCGCCAGACTCGAGTCCCGAGACAAGCATGGCACCACGGCACGCATCGGGTAAGGATCACCCCCGCCTGCCTCAAAACACTCCGACCCTGGACAGACCTCTGCTTTTTACGGGCAGGAGTGCCCCTGCAGCAGGTGTCCCGACGCGTTCTGGTCACAACCGACGCCTCCCGGTCCGGGTGGGGTGCCGTGTGCAGCGGGCACGCAGCAGCGGGCCGTTGGAAAGGGGCCCCGCTGCGTTGGTACATCAACTGCCTGGAGTTGCTGACCGTCCTTCTTTCTCTCAGGAAGTTCCTCCCGTTAGTTCGGGACAAACACGTCCTCATGAGATCGGACAGCACCACGGTGGTGGCGTACATACATCGCCAAGGCGGCGTGACGCTCCGCCACATGTCACAACTCGCCCGCCGTCTCCTCCTATGGACTCAAGTAAGCTGCGTGCCACTCACATCCCGGCAAGCTCAGCGTCGTAGCGGACGCCGCTATCGCGACAACGCCTGCCCGGCGGGAGTGGAGGCTTCACCCCAGTCGGTCCAGCTGATTTGGGAACGGTTTGGCAAGGCCCAGGTAGACCTGTTCAGCCTCCCAGGAAACCTCCCACTGCCCGCTCTGGTGCGCCCTAACAGAGGCTCCCCTCGGGACAGGCAGCTGGCACACAGCTGGCCCTTGGGGCTGCGCAAGTCACGCATTTCCCCAGTGAGCCTTCTTGCACCGGTGCTGTGCAAGGTCAGGGAGGACGAGGAGCAAGTCACACTATTGGCCCCCTACTGGCCCACTCGGACTTGGTTCTCGGAACTCAGGCTCCTCGCGACAGCTCCTCCCTGGCGAATTCCCCTGAGAAAGGACCTCCTCTCTCAGGGACGGGGCACGCTCTGGCACCCGCGCCCAGACCTCTGGAACCTCCACGTCTGGTCCCTGGACGGGACGCGGAAGAGCTAGCCGGCTTACCGGCGACCGTTGTGAATACCATCAACCAAGCCAGAGCTCCCTCTACCAGGCACCTTTACGCCCTAAAGTGGCGCTTGTTCGCGGATTGGTGTTCTTCCTGAACTGAAGACCCGCAGAGGTGCGCTATCAAGTCTGTGCTCCTATTCCTACAGGAGAGGCTGGACAGGAGGCTGTCCCCGTCCACCCTCAAGGTGTATGTTGCCGCCATTGCCGCCCACCACGATCCTGTAGATGGCAAGTCTTTGGGCAAGCACGACCTGATCCTCAGGTTCCTGAAAGGCGCCCGGAGGTTAAATCCCTCCCGGCCAGGCCTAGTTCCCTCCTGGGATCTCTCGGTAGTCTTGGCAGGACTCCAGAGACCCCCCTTCGAGCCGCTTGAATCAATTGGACTCAGGGCCCTCTCTCTTAAGGCGGCCCTGCTGATCGCGCTTCGCCTCTATCAAGAGGTGTCGGGGACCTGCAAGCGTTCTCTGTCAGCGACACTTGCCTGGAGTTCGGTCCGGCAGATACGTCCGTGATCCTAAGACGCGACCGGGCTATGTGCCCAAGGTTCCTACCACACCATTCGAGATCAGGTAGTGAACCTGCAAGCGCTGCCCGGGAGGAGGCAGACCCAGCCCTTCTGTTGCTGTGTCCAGTGCGCGCCCTGCGCATTTACCTGGACCGCACACAGAGCACCAGACGCTCTGAGCAGCTCTTTGTCTGCTTTGGGGGCGGCAGAAAGGGAATGCCGTCTCCAAACAGAGGATCGCCCACTGGGTTGTCGATGCCATCACACTGGCTTATCACACCCAGGCCGTGCCCCTACCCTTACGGGTCCGAGCTCACTCAACAAGGGGTGTTAGCGTCCTCGTGGGCACTGGCCAAGGGCACCTCCCTAGCAGACATCTGTAGAGCTGCGGGTTGGGCAACACCCAACACCTTCGCGAGGTTTTACAACCTCCGCGTTGAGTCGGTTAGCGTCTCGTGTTTTCTCAGGTCCGAGCCCGTGAGAACTTCGGTAACACGTGAACCGACCGGCCGGGTGGATCGCTTTGCCCAGCGCCCTTTTCCTGGCGTCAAGGTTAAGTAGTGCGCCCTTTTCCCAGGGCGCCCCACTCGAGTCGGGACCCTGGTCGATTCCTCCCCAGCCCTCCGGGTCCATGCGGTTCAGCGGAGGAACTCGCCGACCCAAGCCACTGCGGGTATCCTGATGGCTACCCTGTACTGGTATAGGTGCTCCACAGGTAGAATAGAAGGCCTCCTGCGCGGACGCCCCTGTGTGTATTTCCACGGTTCTGTCCCCTTACGAGCGGACCCCGTGTCTCCCTTAGGCAGTTACAGCTGCCCGGTCGCCGTGCTGTAGCAACTCCCCTTCGAGGCTGGGATCTACCACCGCACCATACTTTCCACACGAGCCCTAAGACGGTCGTGTGGCGTGTCTACCACTTTTCCTCCCCAAGAAAAAGGGCAGGTGTGGTCTCCGCAGGGGTCTGGGTAAGACCCCTTCCCTATATGCGTGTAAGGGCCCCGGCCGTGATTGCTCTATGCGAGAAACATAGAGAGAAAAGAGGCCCAGCCAGGCTGGCCCGTTCCCATGTTGGCAAACATCGCCTTGTTCCCCTCCCAGAGTAACTAGAAGGATCCCGATGTTCAGTATGGGGCATTGGGGAAGAGTACGTGCAGCCGGGTACAGACGATGCGTGGCACTGGATGAATCCCTGCCCGCCTCTGTATCGGCAGGTCACGTGCACGGTTCAGCACATGGCAAGATTGGAATGGGTCCCCTAGTGTCGCTTCTCCGACACAACGTGGAGAGAGCGACAGAAGGGAAACGTTTGGTTACGTATGTAACCTCCGTTCCCCGAGGGAGGGAACGACATGTTGTGTCTTTCCTCCGCCATAGTCGCTGAATCGAGCCACTGTTGTGGCCGGACCATTTCCGGCTCCTCAGAAAAATCCTGAATGAACTCCCGTATTTGCCCCGCTTAAATACCCGTATGTCCGGGGCGGGTATGCAAATACTGACTGCCAACTCCCATTGGCCCTTTTCAATAAGATCAGAGGTGAATATCGGCGCTCAAGAGAGACCCCTAGTGTCGCTTCTCCGACACAACGTGTCGTTCCCTCCCTCGGGGAACGGAGGTTACATAAGTAACCAAACGTTTTATTATCATTTTTAAACTAATATGTTTCCAGCGTTAGTAACCTCTTGTTATAAGACATCCAAGTTATAAGTTAAAAGAGTTTATCCACTGTTAATATGATGAAATGAAAACAAAATAAAAGTTCTCAGATCAGCCATGGCATAATTTAAAATATACAGTATACAGTTGTGACGAACTGATAAAGACCAAACGGACACACACGTCAACTTAAGGGGTAAGTTTTAATTCTGTAGCTTTCTTCTCAACATATAACAAGACATTTCCTTGGTCCTCCTCTGCTCTGTCGCTGCTGCCCTTTTATGCCGCTCTCCTCATGTTACTGAAATTAGACACAGGTGTTAGTTATCATTTAGCTCAGGTGTGAGCGCCCTTACCGCTTTTCTCTCCCGGACGGGCGCTTGACCACGCCCCCGCTGCCACAACAGTATATACATATTAGGAAAATATTTCTGTCATATTACTAATATTATTTGTGCTTGAAGAACATTATTTGACAATTGCTTTTAACACTGTTCAAAGTTGCAGAATCATAAAACAAGTTATATATGGAAACAAGCACCTAACCTGTGTATTTTCTTAAAGTACAATATATTTTAACTTAGTGTATACTTCTTCTGCATTTGTCAAAGCTATACTAATTTAACACTTAATAACAGTGATCAAAATTTCAATGTGTGCATTTGAAGAAAGCATGACACAAGTACACGATACTTTCAATTTGTACATAGATATGTTCATGTATTTTTAGTATACTTATGAAATAAATGTATTTTAAATTAAATTACTTTTAATTAAAGTGGGTCCTTCATATCTGCTTGAACCGTTTGGAGTGCGGGCACTCCCAGGTATACAGAGGCTGGCAGCGTAGGGGTATAGATGTAATTTCAGCCCATTATTTGAGATATTATGTCATGTGTTGACCTTTTCCCACTTCAAATTGTTTCAAAGCAGTTTTACTGAAAATCATGCTGAAATGTTTGTAATGTCTTAATGTCATTGAGCAGTTTCATTGAGAAACTTTATTGAAACTCATGCCTTAAAATGTTTTGCTTTAGACCCCCAGTGAGCAAGTTAAAGACAATTGAGACAAGTAACGAAAATCTCCATAAGATGTTCGTTAGTGGAGAAAAATAAACCTTTGGAGAATCCAGGCTGGGGGTGCCATTTTCCCTCTAGATAGAACGATATTATACTTATTCTGCATAGGGAAGTTAATTATTAAAATAAAATCGATTAATTGTTGTTAACCCTCTGGGGTCGATGGACGTGCCGGCACATCCTGTTGGATATTTTCATCATTACAGCAGAAAAACAATATAATCCATCATTTTTGGGTATACAGATATGTGTAAGACATCATTAGAGACTATAAAGGGTCTACTTTTATTTGTGTACACTCACAATAACAACAAAACCTTGTGCTTTTTGTAAAATAAAGAAAATAAAAATGATGAGCTATCAGAAGTCTCTGTCTCCACAAGCATATTTCAGAAACACGTCACAAAAATGAACTGAAACTTTGTGAATTCTTCTCACACAAACATGAAACATATGTCTAAAGAAAGCTTAAAATGTCTACTTTTAAATAAAATAATTCAAATGTAAAACAAATATTCTCCTGCAATGTAATCTGTATGAAACAAAGCGATGTACAGTTTTTACTGGCTCAGCTCATTATAGCTAATGTGATCCAAACCACCAGCAGAGCGTGCCATTCATACGCTAATGTGCTGAAGCGATCAATGCAAATGGTGAAGAAACTCCTGGATAGTAAGGAAGAGTTAACATTTTCCTCAGAAGAAGAGCGGGACTCCAATGAACATTTGTATTTTGAAGAGAGACTTGATTCAGACGAGGATACAATTTCGGACGAGTAAGTCATTTAGTTTTCATTAGTTGACATGCTATTTTATATAAACATGTTCATATTTTACTAGTGGGACTGTTCTAGACTTGCCAGCCAGGATTCAGAGTATTGAAATTTGAAATATGTCCTAATAATCAAGTTTTAGTTACATGTAAATGCTGTTTTGGCTAAAGCAGGTATTTAAATTGTATGCTGTATGATATAAATATGATATGTAATATGATATAAAATTCTATGAATGTTTAGATTATATTTTATCTAGTGTTTATGCTGCCTCATTATCATCAACAAAGCTTGTGCTTGCAAATATCTGTTCAGGTGTAAATGAGTAAAATGCACTATAAATATGCCCATATTATAAAATCAGCATCTTATAATGATCTCTGAAGGATCATGTGACACTGAAGACTGCAGTAATGATGCTGAAAATTCAGCTTTGATCACAAATTGCATTTTACAATATATTAAAATAGAAAACTGTTCTTTTAAATTGTAAAAAGAGTTCACACAATGTTTTTACTGTATTTTGGATCAAATATATGCATTCTTGGTGAGCAGAAGAGACTTCTTCTAAAACTTTTATATGGTAATGTAGGTATAAAATTAAGTAAAGTCTTTATGTAAAGAAAATATATAGTCAGATTACTTCTTTTAACTTAAAACTTGATTTTGATCATTAAGTCTCCTCACATTCATTCTCATTCTGTCACATTCCTGATAGATAGGCCCAGGGGAGGGGTCTTTTGTCTCTTCAAGTGTGAATCACAATCCATATTCATGATCGTTCACGCCTCCTAGCATATGACCTTTCAACATTAAAATTGTCTTATAAAAGTTCAATTACTGTTGTTGTTATGAATGAGTGATCAGGATGTTTTTCACATCATTTTGTCACAAAAACTCTAGGCTACAACATCCAGTTCTCAAAAGTCTTGTGGAAAAATATTTATTATGTGTTATATGGCCTTACTCAGTGACTTAAAATGTGTCGAAGAAGTGACACTAGGGGTCTCTCTTGAGCGCCGAATATGCCTCTGATCTATGAAAAAAGTATTTTCATACCCCGCCCCCGGACATACGGGTATAAAAGCCCAAGGTGCATTTGCAGAGGGAGGGGCTAATGCCAAGTTCAGTGAGCTTGGAGATCAGCATGGATGGGATCACAGTATTGAAGGCAGAACTGAAAATACGTTGAGTTCATTTCGAAATTTTCTTTGGAACTAATGGTCGTACATGCAGTCAGCTGCGAGTCACACACCTGTTCCTGTTCCTCTGAAGCTTTGCTTGCTGTTGGAACTACGCCGCACTTCAGTGCCTTTTCTCCTTCTCAGTTTGCCCCTGGGCACTTAGACAGCACAAAAAACTTTGAGTTTATTTAAAAGAGTGATTTTCTCTATAAAAGAGTATTTTCCTCTAAAAGAGCAATACACAGCAGCGCTGAAAGTCCTTTTCAGGATGCCTCTTTATAAAGATGCTTGTTGACTCTCGTACGTGCTCGAGGCAACAGTGGCTCGCCTCACAGCCAGCCTGCCTATCCTCTGGAGCTCGAAGTGGATGAGCTCGCCGCTGCATCAGGATAAAAATTACAAAATTCTAAACATGCTCAAGACTTTTTGCACACGTCAAAGACAACCAGGTCAGGTTGTCTTTGAATGTATTATTTATGCTACTACGGTATAAAATGTGCTGTGATAAATTAGCATCAATGTGAAACAGCTCTCTAATAATCCCCTTTCTTGAGAGACTTGTTTCATAATCTTCAGATGTTTGCTCTGGGCTGCTGTTTCCTGTTGGACCCTTCTCTGTGTTTTCAGTTGAATCTGAAAAAGAGAAAAACACTGAGCAACTGGGATTTACACCTGGCTGATCACTTCTGCTGGTTAGCTAAGAATTTAAAGACTATGTAAGATGCTCGCAAACATACTGGACATTAAAATGATACAAAGTGTGCCTCATTTTAAAAAAAACACTAAAAACAGATGAAATTGAACTTTCCTGTGAATTTTTACTTTTGCTACTTAAAATTGTACTTTTGGTGATACCTTCCAAAGATTTTTTTTTATTATTTTGCCGCAATGTTTTCTCTAGATAAGTTCAGTGTTAGGTGAACAAGCATTTTGTTCAGCCGATCGCGTACATGATAAGAACAGCACGAGCATAGATGGACGTGTGCACACCGCCTGTGTTTGACAGACGTGCCGTGTTTCTTTGAAGGGCAACAGGCAGACAAATACTTGTAGTACTTCCACATAATTTTCATGTTGAGAAGACAAACACCTGGACATATATTTGCCAAAGTGATCAGCACCAATTGGAAAAAGCTTCCATAACGAAGCACTTAAACTGTTGATACGCATTTCCCCCATATGCTGTAGTGACGTCACTCTGCTAACGTTTAAAATTGAATTTACCATCTATAAATGTTATAAATGTTAACAAATGATACATCTTTTCAAAGGTCTAAGGGTTCAACATTGATATCCGATCTCTGTTTCAAGATAGAAATCCTCCAGAAACAGCAATTTAGTTATTTGTGCCAGGAGTACAAATGAAAACATGCAATATCAAAACGGGACTTCATACCTTTAATATGAAAATCACTTGGGTCAATTGTCCATGACAAGCGTTCATTGAAAAACATCCAGTAGCACTTTTTGTCCATAAAAGTGATAAATCTGAGAAATAGTGATATATTCTCCATTGTTTACATCAGATGTCGCCTGAAAGAATTACCCTTCATCATTGTTCTTCAACAAAATATGCAATCTGAGCAGCAGTTATGTTGTAAAACTTTATATTATCTTATATATTAGAGTCTCATAATCAAAACCAGCCTGTCTCCAAAGTTTAAAAAATAAATGCGGCATAGTTTCATTCATAATAGTCAAGCAGTGCTTGTATTGATATTGAGAGGCGGAGCCTTAATTTTACTCTGTACGCTTCCAGCAATTTTACAGATTTTTTGTTCGATCATCTTCAAATCTGAAACGTAACTTCTTTAGAATTGTGGCTTTGAGAACAGTGTATTTCTGGGTTGTCTTGGCACTTTTATTATTGTTTGTTTAGATTATAAAAACATGTTCAGCACAAAATATTTCCATTACTATAAAGTTCAGTTTCTCTAACTTTAAAAAATAACAACATATATTAATTCTGAAACTTGGAAAATAAAGCCCAAAGTGTCGTCTTTCAAAAGATACTACAACTGTGTGCATAATCCAAAGGGTCCAATAAATACAACCATTTCAGTTCAGGTATGTCATTTTCATGGTTTGTGCTCAAAAAGGGGGCGCACATCAACAGGTTAAATTCTACTTTATAAAGAGTAATCTACGTGCTGGTTTGTGAAAAAAAATAACGAGCAACATTATGATTATTATCTTAAGTTAGCTTAAGTTGCAACGTTATCGGGGAAACCCAGCCCTCGATTTACTATTAATGTAGTTTTCTATAATAATATTGTAATAATCATATTTTTTGGCAGAAAACATAGATTTGATGGAATTAACCATTTTGTTACTCCTGTATAGTAATATGTGTTGACAAATTAACCATGTTTAATTTTGTAGCTACAAGTCAAAAGTACCGGTACTTCGGTACCAAGTTGATACTAAATTAAAAAAATATATAACGATACCAGTGTTTCTGCAGTACCAGTAGTACCGAGCGCTGACTCTATCCGACACCAGCGCCCAATAAGAATGACACACGACAGCTTTAAAATGCCCATAGCCTTATTTTTAATGTATGCTCTGTTACTCCTTGTACACTAAAATGACCAATTAATCGAATTAATATCATGACATGTCACAGTGTGATTTATTAAACCGCTTAAGGCTGCAATCTTACTGTGGATGAGCTATGTACTTTAAATAAATCCGACTGCTTATCCACTAGAAACTCCACAGACATTGAGAATCATTCACATTGTATCAGATGACAGAGCAGAGCACTAATCTACTGTGAACCACACAGCACATGTAAACTATATATTTATAAAATTTAAATTATACAATTATCACAGAATTTTCTTAATTTTTTTTAAAATTGGTATCGAGAACCATGCAATTTCACTGGTATCGGTACCAACAACTGACATTTTGGTACCGTAACAACACTAGAAGCTACAATTATTTTACTTAAAAAATACCATGTGATAGGTACTGTATCTGTATAGGACTTGTTTGTTATTAGTGTAAATATATTTTTTCAAAGTATGTTGCTAATCTAATCGATCATTCCCCCGTCTGTCGCTCACTTCAAGGTTGTGTCGACACTAGGGGTCTCTCTTGAGCGCCGAATATACCTCTGATCTATGAAAAAAGGCCAATGAGAAGTTGGGTAGTACTACAGATACCGCTCTATTGATTGGTAATAAGAGGACTGCATGGGTAGTACTACAGATACCGCTCTATTGATTGGTAATAAGAAGACTGCATGGGTAGTACTACGGATACCGCTCTATTGAATAGCATTAAGAGGACTGCATGGGTAATACTACGGATACCGCTCTAATAAGAGGACTGCTCGGGTAGTACTATGGATACCGCTCTGCTGTATTAGAAAGAGGTCCGCACGAATAGGCAAATGAATAAAAAGAAATAAAAAATAAATCCTGCAGGTTACTTAGGATAGGAATAATAATAATTGCATTTTTATAATTGTATTGTATTTTTTGAGAGCTCTGTGTTTATGAAGGCCTTGTGTTTGTAATAAGTGTGACATTTCTGTGGTTGTGAGTTTATTTGAGTCTGTGTTTGAAAAGTATGACCGAGTACAGATATAAGCCCAGTACAGGAATTGGAATGTGTATAGAGTCCTTAACCATAAAAAGAACTCAGAATGTATGTTATATGAGCCCTAAAAATTAATAAGGGACAAGATGAATGGAGTAAAGTTGTCCAATAAAGAAAGTTTGTAATTTATAAGTTGAATGAAGTTAGAAATGAAAGCTGTCTCATAAAACTGTGGAAAGAAATTTCCTTAAGTAACACACAGAAAACTAAAATCTGAGATATAGTAGGGTGTGTGACCAGGATAGAGAGACTCAGCCTTTTTCTACGTAAATTGAAAGCTAACTCTTAGCTTGTGAGGGTTTTTTTAGATTGGCAGTTGTCTGTAAAAATATGCCAGACCTCTGAACTAGTCTGTAACATAAAAGTAATGGACTTCATACAGATAATCTATACATTCAAGAGGTATAACTGTGCTTAGAGATAAAGTTTATATTAAAGTGACGAGTAAGAATATTTATATTATAAAGAACTGTAAAGTGACTTAATTCCATTTGGGAAATCACATTATCTGGACAAATAATAAAGCTTTGAGTCCAGTTTATTGCATTAAACTGAAGTCAACTAAGTAATTGGAATTTAAACAAAGGTTGTATTTAAGATAAGTGTTGTTATATTACATAAGGTAAAACTCCAGTGGAAAGACTAAAATCTAGAAGTCCACTGTGTAAAATCTCAAAGAAATGAGAAAGCAAAATAAATAAATAATAAAGTGACTTGAATGACCTTTGTGTATTAAAAAGTAAAGGTGAAAGAAATTGGAAAAATTGTTTCAAAATATTGCCATTGAAGATTAGTGTAGAAGGAAATACATTTAAAAAATAAGAGGTTCTTTTATTCTCTAAATGTATTGATTTATCTAAATGAATGGTGCTAAAATATTTTTTCATTTTATATGCCAAGTAAAAATGAAGAAAGAAAAAGTGGAGAAATAAAAACTAAGATCTAGATGAAGACTGATCCTAAAAGTAAATTGACAAACATATAGGAAATGTTTTCATGTATGGGGTATAATAATTCATATATTTAAAAAGCATGTTATAGAAGAAGATAAGGACATTATTTTAGAAATAAAGTTTTGATTAAAAAAAATAAAAAATAAAAAGATAAGAGTAAAAACTAAAAACAGGAAAAGTAAAAAGAATAAGGTAAGAGCTATGTCCAGGAAGTTTAAAATTCACTGAGAAATATGAGACAGGCCAGAAAAAACTGAGGGATGCAGAGGAGGGTAAAATGACAGGATCCTTTTTAAAAATACCTCCCTATGTGACCCCAAAGGTCAGCCCCCAAATACTTTAGAAGAATGTGGATGGTACTTCTCTTATTGAGGCCAGTAGTTATCAAAACCACAACAGAAATGCTAACATGTCAAGATAATGGGAAAGGGACATTAAAAAGAGGATTTTGAAACTGGAATATGAAAAGTAAATCTTAAATGTGAAAATTTCACATTCATGTGTCTGTTTTATGTTCTGTCTAGTCCAATATGAGAGAATAACATTTTTAACCATATTAAATTAAATTATAATGTCTTGATATATACATTTAAAAACCCATGATTATATGTTTGATTTTTGATGTGTTTAAATATGTCTGGAGAACAATGTACATGTGTGTGCAACTTTATTGGTGTAAACTTGATCAACCAACAAAAATAAGACAGATAGCGTTTAATATTTTTGATAGGGAACGTCTGAATGGAGAGATTGAGTAAAAAAAAATCTTGTCTCTCTTGATGTCTCCGCTCAAACAAAGGGGTGCCCCAAATTTAGAAACGATATATAGCAGATTCTTTTAAGATTAGATATTTTTCTTTTATTTCTTGTTTTATATATACAGTGTAAGCATTGGTTGATCATGGCTACACTGAAAGTTGTCACTGAGACTAGAATTAAAGAAATTAATTTAAGAATGACTTGGATCATTTCATGTTCTCTACTTTTCAAATTTGCTTAGAGAATTTTTTTTCTTGGGTTTGTTCTGTGACTAATCATGCCAGATAAAATTTAAATAAGTCACAATATGTGGTATGTTTGATTGAAAAAATATTGATAATGCTAAGGAAAAAATGGTAATTGGTACTAAGTGAAACCCATGGAGAAACATTAAGATTCAATTGAATATCATAAATAACTTCATGTTCATGTGTCTATTCTGTGTGTCAGTAATGCTAACTATGTTTTACTCTTTCGGTTGTCAGCATTTCAATAACTCATTCTGGAACCAGTCTCTCACCATTGCAGATTGCTGGGCCAGATGATTTATTGAAGAAGCTTATATTGCAGGAGAAAGTCTGAAGAAAAGAAAAAAGACTGAGAAATACAGTATGTGGGCTGTTATATGATTGGCTCTCCTACTATCATGAATGCTGGTAATCATTACTGAATTGACATTTCAATTGTGGATTCAAATTTCTCTTGATACGTTGATTTCAGTCATATATGACTAATTGGATGTTTGATTCTCCAACTGCCATCCATGGGTGCAATATCCATGTCTAAATTGTTCTGAGGGTCTAAATTTAAATCCAGCATCTAATTGATAATTTGTTGATTTGAAGGTTAAATATATTAAAACTTAATGGCAAAGTAAGAGTTACATATTGGATTGTTTACTCCCCTAAATTTTCCAAAGACTACCCTTACTTTAATGAAAAAGATTAATGAGTACTACAAGGAGTTAATTAAGTGTCTTTTTCTAGTAAGCTATTTTGAGTTAAATCCATAAAAATACAATTTTAGAGGTATAGAGTTTATGCACAGTGACATCTGTCTCTGCTATTTAACTAAATGATTTGTCAGGAAATGCTGATAAGTATAAGAGGATAATAACTGAAAAATCATATTATTAAATGATGATAACTTTAGGATATAAAAAATGAGACTTGTAGGAAATTCAAAGGATTTAATGTATTTTACTGATCAATTATTGCAAAACACAAGAGATTTGTCTGAACTTCCATTGTGCCTCTTTACTATTTAATTTTGTTTAAAATCTATAATTTCTTTTCTGTTAGATTAAAAAACTTTTATTGAACGTATGTACATTTTGATTTCATATTGACTCTAAAATCTGCAATACTCCGGCTGATTTTAAACATAGGTCTGGGTTGGGTATTATTCATTTGAATATGCGAAGTATGCTTCCTAAGATTGATTCTTTATGTATTTGGGCAAAATCCACTGATGCAGATATTATAATTCTTTCAGAAACTTGGCTCTCTAAATCAGTCACAGATAAAGACATTGTTATCAGTGGATACAATGTCTTTAGAACCGACCGGCCTCGTAAGGCTGGGGGCATGGCTATATATGTAAAGAGCAAGTTCACTGCCAATGTAGTTCTGTCTATATCTGTGAGTAAACAACTTTAATTTCTGGCCCTAAATGTTGAGGTGTACAAAGGCATGACTGTTACTGTTGTTGGATGCTACAGACCACCTTCTGCTGCAGCTGATACCCTTCTGACGCTGTCACAGCTTTTATCACAGCTGCAGTACAGTGAGATTATCCTGGCAGGCGATATGAACTGGGACTGGTTCAAACCTGCTTCAGTCGGAATGAAGGGCCTTTGCAGTGAATTAAATCTCACACAATTAATTGCGTCTCCTACTCGCCCAAATTCAAAACACCCAGAGAAATCTACTCTAATTGATTTGCTATTGACAAATGCACCTCATAAATTTTCTGAAATTGGCGTGTTTGTTAATGACATTAGTGATCATTGTACGATTGCTGCAGTAAGAAATGCAAAAATTCCAAAATCTTTTGGAATTTATTTTATTTTAATTGGGACCGCATTAGGCTTATTGATGATGTTGAAACAGCCTGGAAATACTTTCATGATGGATTTTTGCAACTTATTAATAAACGTGCTCCTATGCGTAAGTTTAGAGTCAAGGGACGAGATAACCCTTGGTTTTCGACGGAGCTTAGCAAACTTTTTCATGAGAGGGATGTGGCTTGGGCAAAGGCTAGAAATTCTGGGGTGGAGGCCAATAGGATTAATTTTAGACGTCTGCGAAACCAGTTTACAGCAGCTGTCCGTCATGCTAAATCTGAATACTATCTAGCGGCCACTACAGACAATCTAAATAACCCTAGGACTTTTTGGAAGTCTATCCAGTCAATTTCGTTAACTAAATCTCATAATGAACTGCCTCCCCATATCATTAGGGACGATATTATTATCTCGGAAAGATCGGCAATGCTAGAATGTTTTAATGAACATTTTGTTGCATCTGGTTCTTTGTTTGACCAATCTCTATCTACAAAAACCTCCACTTCTGATGGTAATGCTGTGGGAAGATGTTGTGTTGGCCAGCCTTTTTCTTTTACCTTTGCCACGTTTTCAATTGATTATGTGCATAAAGCCCTAATGTCATTTGACATCAAAAAGCCTGCCGGCTCAGATTGTTTAGAGCCATATTTTAAAAAAATTGCTGCAGATTTTATTGCTAAACCGCTCACGTATATTTTTAATTTGTCCTTGGTTCAAAATGTAATGCCATCAATTTGGAAATCTGCTTATGTCCTCCCCTTGTTAAAGGGAGGAGATCCTACATTGCTAAACAACTATAGGCCTATCTCCAACTTGTCTGTGCTGTCAAAGGTCTTAGAGCGACTAGTAAGTGAACAACTGAAAGAATTCCTGAGTGTTAATAATATCCTATCAGAGTTTCAGTCGGGTTTCTGAAAGGAACATAGTACCATCTCTGCTTCATTGAAGGTGGTGAATGACATCATTGAGGCACTGGACAGCAAAAAGATGTGTGCAGCTCTTTTCATCGATCTTTCAAAAGCTTTTGATACGGTGAACCATTGTATTTTAAAACAGAGACTGCTGAACATTGGTCTTTCTGAGAAGGCAGTTGGCTGGTTTGAAAATTATCTCTCAGATAGGACTAAGTGCGTCACTTTTGACGGTATTTCTTCAGGTTTCTTACAAGTTGTATCAGGGGTTCCTCAGGGGTCGGTGCTGGGTCCACTTTTATTTACCATTTATGTTAATGATCTTGGTTCAAATGTCCATAATGCTCTGTTTCATTTTTATGCTGGGGCGTGCATTTTTATTTACACAATTATTTACAGTTGTAGAGAAACCCTTCACCAGACTTTTCAGTACCTGCAGGATGCCTTTGATGTTGTACAATCTTGGCTTTTTGACTCGAAGCTTGTGTTGAATGAAAATAAAACAAAGACGGTCTTGTTCTCAAATAATAGGAACTCCACAGCTATCCCGCCAAACATTGTAACCCTGCAGGGAAATCTAATAGAGCGTGTGGCAGAGTATAAGTACTTAGGGCTTTTACTTGATGAACATTTGACTTTTAAGGCTCATATCCAAAATTTAGCCCGGAAACTAAGGTTAAAGCTTGGGTTCTATTTTAGGAATAGGGCCTGCTTTTATCTTATAACAAGGAAGAAATTGGTCGAGGCTACCTTTCTGTCTCTTATGGATTATGGTGATTTTTTATATATGCACGCCCCGAAAAAATATTTGCACCAACTGGATTCAGTTTATCATGGCGCACAGAGATTCAATACAGGGTGCAAACCCTTTACACATTGTTGCACTCTGTACGATCTGGTCCAGTGGCCCTCCCTTGCTCAGCGCAGGCTAACCCGGTGGCGATTGTTTATATATAAATCCATTATTGGGACATTGCCCCCTTATTTATGTAGGCTTATGTCCTTCAAGCCCAGCATTCGCTCTCTGCGGTCTAATGATAATCTCCACATGATTGTGCCTAGGGCTCGAACAGAGCTAGGGAAGCAAGCATTTAGAATTTCTGCTCCATCAGCGTGGAACCTATTACAGAATGACTTAAAACTTGATAACTTGGTCTCCTTTGGTCACTTTAAGAGGCTAGTAAAGTATCGGGAAGCAGGCACAATGGGCACCTGTCCTTGCTTCCCAAATTAGGATAAGTCTATTGTATTGTAATTTGTTACATTGCATTGTAAGCGTGGCTGTTTAATTGTATTGTTACTGTATTATGTTTTGCATGTTTATTGTACATTTAGTATTTTATGTGAAACTTTTATTGCAGCCTTCTTGGCCAGGGCTCCTTCGTAAAAGAGACATGTTCTCAAAGGATTTCCCTGGTTAAATAAGGGTTAAATAAAATATATTTTTTTTAATAATAATGAAGAAGGGAAAAAGAAAACATGGTGGTGACTAAAAATTAACATGGCCTGGCTTGTTTATAGCAATTTAAATAGATTGCTTAATGAAATGGGGTGCACAATTAGCTAAAATTAATATAATGTTTGGAATAACAACATTGTGGAAGGAATAATATTCTGTTGTGTGTTACAATTGGTAAAATCATTTTTGATTTCAGCAACAGTGAAGCAGATGACTTTGATCGATGTGAATGGCCCAATGCAATGGCAACTACCCTGAATGGACAGAAAGACCAAATTGGGAGGAAATTGATTCCTTCAATGAATATTGTTACGACCCCTAGGGTTGTCTAAGGGTATGAGGGGGTAACATTTTAATTGTAAATGGATTTAAGGTGTGTGTTGGGTTGGCAAATGACAAAAAGCAACCAGGCAAGTAAACGGTATAAAAAGGTAATTTAATCTGAGTTGTACCACCGTAACAAAAAGTCAAAGATAACTGAATAGAGTGTTTACATGTTATGCAAAGAACATACTAATAATGAAATCAGAGGGAAAAAAGGACATGAGTGGAGCCAAAGAAAAGAAAGAAAAAACTTATTTTTATAGCCCTCTAAACTCAAATTATTAGTTCAAACAAAACACAAGAAAATAAAACGTCTCGGGTTACATGTGTAACCCTTGTTCCCTGAAAAAAGCGGAACGAGATGCTGCGCTGCAAATTGCTACGGGGAACAACCCTAGTTGTGACCGAGCTGAATAATGTGTGTAACACGTCAATGAACACTGACCGGAATTTATAGTCTCGGCTGATGTAATCATCAGATGCACCTGCGGCCAGGCTATAAATGGATACTTCACCAGATGTCGTCAGATACTTCTTTTTGAAGAGCAGTCCTGGGATGTCCCAGTGCGGCAAAGCAGTGCAGCATCTCGTTCCGCTTTTTTCAGGGAACAAGGGTTACACATGTAACCCGAGACGTTCCCTTTACAAAAAGCTTCACTATGATGCTGCGCTGCTAAGCGCTACGGGGAATGCAATACCCATGCTGCCGCACTTGGGGCTGTCCGGACCCCTACGGTTGTGCAGTGTACGCGAGAGGTCTCAGACATGAGCTTGAGATGTCGACTCAAGGGCATAAGAGCCCGGAGTAGCATAAACATCTAAACCATTACATTTTGATGAATGTGTGCGGAGAGAACCAGCCTGCCGCATCACAAACTTGTTTAGGCATGGGCTGAGATGCCGACTCAAGGAAATAAGAGCCCGGAGTAGCAAAGCATCTAACCCATAAAGTTCGATGAATGTGTGCGGAGAGGACAACCTGCCGCATCACAAACTTGTTTAGGCATGGGCTGAGATGTCGACTCAAGGACATAAGAGTCCGGAGTAGCAAAGCATCTAACCCAAAAAGTTCGATGAATGTGTGCAAAGAGAACCCTATCGCAACACAAACTTGTCATAAAAAGTGATGAATGTGAGCGGAGAGGACCAGCCTGCTGCATCACAAATTGTTCAGGCATGAGCTGAGATGTCGACTCAAGGGCTTAAGAGCCCGGAGTGCAGAACATCCAAACTAAAAAAGTCCAATGAATGTGAGCGGAGAGGATCAGCCTGCCACATCACAAACTTGTTCAGGCATGAGCTGAGATGTCGACTCAAGGGCATAAGAGCCCGGAGTAGCAAAGCATCTAACCCAAAAAGTTCGATGAATGTGTGCGAAGAGAACCCTATCGCAACACAAACTTGTCATAAAAACTGATGAATGTGAGTGGAGAGGACCAGCCTGCCACATCACAAACTTGTTCAGGCATGAGCTGAGATGTCGACTCAAGGGCATAAGAGCCCGGAGTGCAGAACATCCAAACTAAAAAAGTCCAATGAATGTGAGCGGAGAGGACCAGCCTGCAGCATCACAAACTTGTCCAGACATGAGCTTGAGATGTCGACTCAAGGGCATAAGAGCCGGGATTGGCAGAACATCCAAACTATAAAAATCTAATGAATGTGTGCGGAGAGGACAACCTGCCACATCACAAACTTGCTGCAGAGGGAGACCTCTAGCCAAGGTTTTAGAGGAGGAGAGCCCTCTGGTAGAGTGCGCCCTAAAACCTACTGGCGAAGCTTGACCGCGTGCCTCGTAGGCCCGGGCAATAATGAGGATGCCTCTTTGAGGGCACCCCGCCCACCAAGCCGTGGCAAACCGCAGTGGCCACATAGAACCTGGCAGTGGCGAGGCAAGTGCCCGCTGACAGTTCTTTCTACAGAAAATCCAGAACTGAAGCAAACTGGCAGTTAGCTGGTTCTGTAATAAGAACTTTAGTAGAAGGAAACGCATGCAGGCGCATTTGTGCTATGTATGCGTTACTACGACCGAGGGGGGAGGGGGACTGGGCGACTCGGGGAGAAGTAGAGGAGACATTGCGCTATCCTCTTCTGGTCCTCTTCTGCCCTGTAAAATCTACCCAGATCACTTCCAAGTGGAGGGAGCCCTAGCACTTGAAATAGTCTCGATAACCTCAAGAGAAAACCCTGTAAACCTCATTTGGTACCCTTAGGGGCCAGACATGAAAGGTTTCACAATTTGGGCCAAGGATGAGAAGGTCCTCCCTGTTCGGAATCGCCCAAGGCGAGCCGTCGAGGAGAGGAATTAACTCCGAGAAACATATCCTGTTCGGCCAGCGCAGCGCCATTAATAGGAGGCAAGACCCTTGCTGGTGAACATTGGCAAAACTCCCGGGAGCAGAGAAACCGGGGAAAGAAACGCATACAGACGCATGTATGTGTCTTAACGTCCAGACCCAAGGGGGCTGGGTGATTTCAGGGAAAAGTAGAGGAGACATTGCGCTATTCATAGAGGCGAAGAGGTCCTCTTCTGCCCTAAGATCTCACCCAAACTTGTTCCAAGTGGAAAAAGCCCAGCATTTAAAAAGGTCTCGATAACCTCAGGAGAGAGCCCTGTGTCCCTCAGTTGGTACCCTTAGGGGCCAAACATGAAAGATTCCACAATTCGGGACAGGGATGAAATATTGCCCTGTGCCTGAGATAGAAGATCCTTCCTGTTCGGAATCGCCCAAGGCGAGCCGTCGAGGGAAGAGATTAGCTCCGAGAAACAAGCCCTGTTCGGCCAGCGCGGTGCTATCAGTAAGAGGCAAAAACCCTTGCTGGCGAACTCTGGGCAACTACTACCTTAGGGTGGAGTTCTTAACTCCCCCGTTGGTATTTTCTCTCTGGACTGTAAATCTGCTCCCATATACGGGCATCCAGGGATATAACTGACCTGAGTGACAGGAGCTTGCCCTGGGCCCTAAGGAGAATCCGACATGTCAGAAATACAGCTGACAAGAACGTGGGTCTCCTTGATGATTTATGTAAGAGGCTACCGCTGTACTGTCCACCCGCACCAAGACATGGCAGCCTCAGGAGGAGGTAATTCAGGGCCAGAAATACAGCCATCAACCCGAGACAGTGCGGAGACCCAAGGCAGAAAACCGGGGTCTGAACCACACAGAAAGGGATCGACGCCCGTGGCGCATAACCCTTTTTAGCCTAGGGGTTTTGGCCCTTGGAAGAAATCCCCTGGCTTTTGGCCACAACAAAAACGGTCTCATGAGCAGAAGGTCCAGAGGGATCACCGTGGACGCGGTCGCCCTGAGACCTGGAAATCGTTGATACTGATAACAGTGCAAACTTGACCTAGCCTGACTTTGCTCAGGTGATCTGAATGGACTCAATCCTAGCGGGAGACAGTTGTGCCCGCATTGTGATTGAACACCATACGATGCCCCGATAGACAATGTTCTGAGTGGGAGAGAGGACGATTTTCTTGACGTTAAGCCTCAACCCCAGAGAAACAGATGAGCTAAGACGATGTCCCTGTGCTGAACTGCCAGTTCCTGGAACTGCGCTAGGATCAACCAGTCGTCTACATAATTCAGAATGCAGATCCCCGAAGTCACAAGGAGCCAGCACTAAAGTGGAGGTTGTCCTACAAGGCTTTGAGGGGAGAGAGGGCTTCTTTAAGTGACGATGCCGAGCCCGGCGAGAGATAGCCCGCAAGCGTCTCTCTGACCGGCGGCATCACTGAATACCCCGTGCCTCAGCACCCACGATATTTTTGTTTTGATTTTTTTGTTTTTTAGGGGTTCCTCCATGAGCGAAAAAGATCTTCATGGAGGTTATCAAAGGAGGGAAGGGACTCATGAGACATTCCCTTTCTTAGACTGGAATATAAAATCTATCCCCTAATTTGGAGGGTTTGGGGTCTCTTTTTCGCGTGGCCAGTCCAATCTGGCAACCGCACGAGTAACAACATCGAGCAATTCCTCCGTAGATTTTTTATCGCGGACCGGAAAGCTTCGAGGCCGGAAGAGAAATGCGATCCTCCTCATGATCCAAGAAGCGTCGGAGCAGCCGAGATCATGTGAAGGACCAGCTGGGTTTGTGGAGAGAGCGAGAGAAAGGGATCAACCTGTCTCTTGCTCCTCAGCCAAATCCATGCAAGAGCCCCACGAACGATCGCATTTTATTTTTTTTCGTGAGTGCTGACTCCCGGAAGCAAGCGAGGCGAGCGCGAAGCACTCTGCCTGTTAAAGCAAATCGCAGTGCTCGCACCTGCCCTGCTGCAACGCGAGAGCAGCGTGCTCTTACCCCCAAACAAACAGAGCAAAAACTGATGTGTGTCCTCTTCAGCTATGGAGCGAGAAGAGGGGAACAGGCACCGTCTGCGGCTTTCAGTCATTCTCTCTTTTTTTTTCTTTTCTTTTGAAATATATATATATATATATATATATATATATATATATATATATATATATATATATATACACATACATATACACTCACCTAAAGTATTATTAGGAACACCATACTAATACTGTGTTTGACCCCCTTTCGCCTTAAGAACTGCCTTAATTCTACGTGGCATTGATTCAACAAGGTGCTGAAAGCATTCTTTAGAAATGTTGGCCCATATTGATAGGATAGCATCTTGCAGTTGATGGAGATTTGTGGGATGCACATCCAGGGCACGAAGCTCCTGTTCCACCACATCCCAAAGATGCTCTATTGGGTTGAGATCTGGTGACTGTGGGGGCCATTTTAGTACAGTGAACTCATTGTCATGTTCAAGAAACCAATTTGAAATGATTCAAGCTTTGTGACATGGTGCATTATCCTGCTGGAAGTAGCCATCAGAGGATGGGTACCCGGTGGGGTCTTCTGCTGTTGTAGCCCATCTGCCTCAAGGTTGTGCGTGTTGTGGCTTCACAAATGGTTTGCTGCATACCTCGGTTGTAACGAGTGGTTATTTCAGTCAAAGTTGCTCTTCTATCAGCTTGAATCAGTCGGCCCATTCTCCTCTGACCTCAACAAGGCATTTTCGCCCACATGACTGCCGCATACTGGATGTTTTTCCCTTTTTACACCATTCTTTGTAAACCCTAGAAATGGTTGTGCGTGAAAATCCCAGTAACTGAGCAGATTGTGAAATACTCAGACAGGCCCGTCTGGCACCAACAACCATGCCACGCTCAAAATTGCTTAAATCACCTTTCTTTCCCATTCTGACATTCAGTTTGGAGTTCAGGAGATTGTCTTGACCAGGACCACACCCCTAAATGCATTGAAGCAACTGCCATGTGATTGGTTGTTTAGATAATTGCATTAATGAGAAATTGAACAGGTGTTGCTAATAATCCTTTAGGTGAGTGTATATATATAATATTTTCTAAACAGAAGATAAAAGAGAACAATGTTCACTGCACACTGCCTAACTGATTCTAACTCCTAACAGAGGAAAGAAAGTTTTGACAGGGTTTGTAAAACACACAGAATCGCTCTGAAAAAAGAGTTTCTGATGACACCTGGTGACGTATCCATTTATAGCCTGGCCGCAGGTGCATCTGATGATTACATCAGCCGAGGCTATAAATTCCGGTCAATGTTCATTGACGTGTTACACACATTATTCAGCTCGGTCACAACTAGGGTTGTTCCCCGTAGCGCTTAGCAGCGCAGCATCATAGTGAAGCTTTTTGTAAAGGGAACAGGTCATCAGCATAGGAAACGCCAATGTCTAAACTATTCTAACTGCTCTCAAAAAAAAAAAAAACACCAAAAGTATAGGGGTTGGCACTCACTCCTAACCTGAGGTGTCTAATACAAAAATCAGTCTACGTGGTGCAAGGTGTATGTCACGTGACTTCTTACCTGTCCACTTTTACACTCTGGTTAGATGAGCAGAGAGCTATATAAATAATAATGATGATGATGATGAAAAGTCACATAATCACAAATGTGTAACGAGTGACTTTGTCAGTATTCATAAAGAATGCACAAGGTCAAAAAGAACCAGGGACAATAACACAAAATCAGCAGATAACAAGTAAAGCTGTCATCAAATGAAAAAAGGCTGCAAACACATGGATTCAGACAGCTTTTAAAATTAAGGAAGGACCATCCATTGGTGGAGAGTGGAGATGATGTCATCAGGGTAATTAAGATTGGCAGCCCAGATAACCAATAACAGCAACCTAATCAGAGTGTGTAAAAAGAGAGGGAAAGAGAAGAGAACACAAAACAAGCATGGATACACATACATGCATAGGGATGTAACAACATATAAGATATGAAGAACCACGCCCTGGGTGTAAATGTTGGCTAACCTCTGCCCAAAGGGTGACCCTCTACAATGCGCAAAGTATCTGGGTTGAAGACATCTACACTACAAGCAAGAACTCTTAAAATTAGGAAGAATATTTTGTTAGATACACTCTACATAACAAAAGTCTAGTTCCTGTTCATGTCATGTGATTCCTTTTCCCCTCCATGTTCATGTGTCTTCTGTTCATTGGTTTATTGTTTAATTATCTTGTGATCAGTCCTTCTGGTGTTTATGAATATTGATATCTATATTAAAATATTATCTCATTATTTCCTCACTGTGATGGAAGTCTGATTACAGAATAGGTGTCATTAATGTGTAAATGTTGCTCTGTCTGTTGTCAAAGTTGCAGAAGTTCAGAATGAGATGTTTTTGCAGCTTTTCAAATGCTCTTTTTTCATTCAATGATATGACCCCTTTAAAATCTAAATTATTATTTAATGTTTTTTCATTAATCATCAATCTCTACAGTCAGATGAATTTCCACAAACAGACAGACCATTGACTGAGAAAGAGACAACAGAAGAAGAGCAATCGCCTCTAATGTCATGTAATTATAATTCTCATTCCATTTTTGAGAATTAATACAACCAACTTTTTTCATGAAATAATCATCTCGGTTACTGTCGTAACCTCCGTTCCCTGATGGAGGGAACGAGACATGTGTCGATGTAGTGACACTGGAGGTTGCTCTTTGGAGCCTGATTCACCTTCAGATCTTTGAAAAAAGGCCAATGAGAAATTGACAAGTTGAATTTGCATGCCACTCCCCCCGACATACGGGTATAAAAGGGAGATTGGTATGCGGATTCATTCAGGTTTTGCACTGTGGAGCCGAGACAAGGTCCCGAACATTACAGTGGAGTAATTCAGCCTGTGGCAAGAGGGACACAATGTCTCATTCCCCCAATCAGGGAACGGCCGTTACGATAGTCACTGAGATGTTCCCCTTCTCTCACTCACTTCGATGTTGTACTTGAAGTCTTTCTCTCCACTTAGAAAATTAGATGTGGCTGGGGCCTTTAAATGCTCATAAAATGTGCCGGGAAAGGCATTCTTTTCCGTTCTTATTCTTTCAGGAGGAAAAGACCCCGCGGAGGCCACACCCTGTCCTGTCCCTAGGGTATGAAAGTGGCGAATACGACCTCTGAGGTCGTGAACATGGGCAGAGACTCAAGAGTCGAAGCCTTTCTTCTCCTCCTCCGGACTGCAGAAGTAGGCAACACTGCCTCTTGGATGGACGAGGCTGATAATGCTGGCTCTGGGAGTTGCAGAAGGCTTGGCTATGACATGGCATGGAGCAGATTCAGTCATTGTTGTGACATGGCATGTAGCAGACTCGTTTGTTGGTGACATGGTGTGGAGCAGACTCAGGGGTCGTTGTGACATGACCATGGTTTCACTACAATGATCTTAGTATAAATGTGGTATTTGACATAAAAGCACCGCAACCTTAACATTTACCATGGTTTTACCACAGAAATCTTATATCTTCAAACATCCAGAGATTGTTTGTATGTAATAATAAGATATCACCTTATATGTAACATATATGTTAATGTCACTCTTGATATAGGGGCATATATGTCATATATTACATTTCAGTATGGGATATAATGCAGTGCAAGATTGTGAAGGTGTCAATTTGATTTATAAATCAAATTGATAAAAGAAAATGTAATTGAACATTGGGACGTGGGACAGACTACTCACAGAGAAGAAGCACAGGTGAACTGTGACTAAATATTGTGATGCCTTTTGTGCGAGAGTTGGGCGACGCCTAAAGAAAGTCATTTATGTACTCAAATAGCGTGTACAATGTACTGAGATTGTTGACTGATTATTTTTCAAGACTATAATATGGCCTATAATTTCACTGGTGAAAACAATCATCATCCCAGTATAGTATTTAAAAAATACTTATCAAAAAAGTTCATTTGAATTACAGAATAACTTATCATGTAAAACTGGACTTTTATTCACTGCTGGTTTTTAATTGTGTGTGTGCAAAATATAAATAGACAGATTAATCCAAATGAGATCATGTAAAAATCAGAGGATGTTGACAAAGATATGTCAAGACTTATCAGACTTGTGGCTTACATTGATATATAGACATTAAACTGTATAGACATTGCACTGGATACTATTTGTCAAGTATCTTTACTTTGTGAAGGTGTATTATTGTTCCTCTGGGGCTTACTTTAGAATGTAAATATATTTGAACAGCTTTTGTGATAAAAAAAAAAAAGGTCACACCATTTCCTTCCAATTGTACTTGAAATAATCCAAGCACAAACATGACATTTATAGCAGAATTTCAATTCTTTTGTGGATAAACAGAGCTTCAGTTGTGCAAGTTCTTGAGTATGTGAATGTTTATACCGCGGTTGATTGACAGGTGAGAAAGACTGCATGTGTGTTCATGTTACAAGCACATTGCGGTCACGTGTTTTCAACCACCACTGAAATGAGTTCAAGTGGACAGATCTCCAAACGGGGTTCTACATGAGTGATAGAGACAGAAATCCCACTTCTTCTGCATTTTTGCTGATCGCTGTTCCTTATTTTTCATTCATCCGATTCATCATTTGTTTTAGGTGTGTCAGTCTGACTTCACAAAAATCAGACTATTACAATTTTAGTTGGACTAAGAGGTTACATGACATTTTATTGATTATTGTTTTAGTCTAAATTAAATTGAACTTTATAAATGCATGTAAATGTACACGTTCACTCTCTGCTGAAAAAAATTAATAAAAACCTCTGGAGGTTTGGTTGTCTCTTTTTACTTGTTTACTACATGTCTAATATCTAATACTAATACTGATGTAATCAAACATTAAGATAATTTTATGTCAGAACTCTAATACAATCAGTTCTCTAATTGTGAAGTTTGGCTGAAGGCACACAGGTATGAATCACCTCTGAAATGACTATTCTCTTCAATACCCTCTGAGGAACCTGCCCAGAAGAGCAAGAGTGACAAGAAATGTAAGAGATAGTCACGCTGCAAACCACCTGTTCAATTCAAAGAATGAGGAACCTTGTTAGAGAAAATCATATTTTCAAAGTCTGTGGTTTGTTTCCCTGTATACTCAGGTGTACAGGTTTATAGGTGGTGAAAATCTTGGGTGCATGCTCAACAACAATGCAGTGACACATATCAGGCCACAACATACATAATAAACAAATATACAGTATGAACAATACTCACAGTGAACAGTATACACAGTCAAATACACAATATACAGTATATAAATATATATAATACAATATAATCATGAGACTCATTGCACAGATTGCATTTTGCATCACTCCTGTCACTTAATTGCACTTTGGCAACAGCTGTTTTTGATTGGATTTTCTTTGAATTCTTTGTAAAAAAGTTAAAATCCTCCTACAGCTGTTTCGAGTCAAGATCGAGTTAAGAATAGAGAAGAAGCGATAACAGTGACGTGACCTGTAAAATATCATTATATCAAATACACATTTTTTCTTTATTCAACGATGCTATTGGAAATTTAAAGAAGCTCTTTTCTCCAGTGTTCTATAGGAAACAAGGTGTTTCAAACACACAAACAGCACATTTTGATGCATTTTGAGGCTATTTGAGTGAAGCGCCTATAGACAGCTGTTCTTTCCTGGGCTACCAAAAAACCCAGAAGAGACGGGGCAGAGCGTTTTTTGTAAACTGTAACTTCATCCATTATATTATATATAATACATATGGCTGCCAAGCCCATGTTCCACGTCATAGCGCCACACCAGAGTCAGCTCCATGCCATGTCACACCACAGCCTGCTCCATGCCGTGTCTCATTCAATCCTCCGCTCCATGGTCCAGGCCTGCCTCTTCTCCACAGGGGACCTCCATCTCTATGTCTCCACCTTGGTTCTCAGCCTCATTGGGTCTGCCCCTCGAGCCTCTCATGGCTCCACCCCCCACGGGCTCCATCTTGATCCTATGCTCCACACCCTGTCATGCCAGCCCACGCCCCAAGCGTCAAGACAACACCCCCCCCCCCCCAGCTTTGGGATTTTTGTCATGTTTTATGTGTGTGTGTTCATGTTTTGGGGCGTCGGAAGCCGCCCCTAGTTGGGGGAATATGTAATGTTTAATGTGTGTGTTCATGTATTTCATGTCTTTTATTTTGAAAAGTTTAGTTCCTGTTCATGTCATGTGAATCCTTTTCCCCTCCATGTTCATGTGTCTTCTGTTCATTGGTTTATTGTTTAATTATCTTGTGATCAGTTCTTCTGGTATTTATGGATAATGATATTGATAGTAAAATATTATCTCATTATTTCCTCACTGTGATGGAAGTCTGATTACAGAATAGGTGTCATTGTGTAAATGTTGCTTTGTCAGTTGCCAAAGTTGCAGAAGTTCAGAATGAGATGTTTTTGCAGCTTTTCAAATGCTCTTTTCATTCAAAGATATGACCCCTTTAAAATCTAAATTATTATTTAATGTTTTTTCATTAATCATGAATCTCTACAGTCAGATGATTTCAGTCATTTCCACAAACAGACAGACCATTGACTGAGAAAGAGACAACAGAAGAAGATCAATCGTCTCTAATGTCAGGTAATAATAATTTGAGTGATTTGATCTAAGATAAAAGAAGAGAGTGAAAGAGAGAGATGAATAAAAGTGCCGTATCGTGGGATTTCTTACTTTGCCCCCTCAGATAGAAGGTTAACACTGTCACCTTACTGGACTATTTCTCTTCAGGAATTATAGAAATACAGGTATCTCCTGACTGCCTAAAACGTCTCGGGTTACGTATGTGACCCTTGTTCCCTGAAAAAAACGGAACGAGATGCTGCGCTTTGCTAAGCGCTTTGGGAAAGCAATACCTACGCCGCCACACTGAGGCTGTCTGAACCCCTACGTTTGTGAAGTGTGCTCACAAGAACGCGAGAGGTCTCAGACATGAGCTTGAGATGTCAACTCAAGGGCGTAAGAGCCCGGAGTAGCATAAACATCTAAACCATAAAATTTGTTGAATGTGTGCGGAGAGGACCAGCCTGCCGCAACACAAACTTGTTCCGACATGAGCTTGAGATGTCGACTCAAGGGCATAAGAGCCCGGAGTGGCAAGAACATCCAAACTATAAAAATCTAATGAATGTGTGCGGAGAGGACCAACCTGCCGCATCACAAACTTGCTTCAGAGGGAGACCTCTAGCCAAGGCTTTAGAGGAGGAGAGCCCTCTGGTAGAGTGCGCCATAAAACCTACTGGCGAAGCTTGACCGCGCGCGTCGTAGGCCCGGGCAGTAATATCCCTCAGTCTGCCAGGAGGTGACCGCCACCCGGTCAAGGCTTCCAAGTGAAGAATTGCTGCCCTGACTTTACGCCACTAGCAAATGCGGTGGACATAAGTCTGAGAAATCTTAGCTGCTCCGGCATTACAAACGGCAGGGAGTAGAAGGCTTAGAGAATAACCAACCAAGGGTCGTGAAAGGCACCTTGGGAAGGTAGTCAGGATGAAGGTGCAAAGAATGCTTTTGGTCATACCTGGGGCAAACTCAAAACAGGCCGGCAAAAGAGACAGAGCCTGTAGCTCCCCAAGTCTCCTTAGAGACGTAATTGCCATAAGAAAAACCATCTTGAGAGTCAGAAGTCTACCAAACGCTGACTCTAGAGGTTTAAAACGGGGGTCTTACCCTATGAAGAGGTCCTAGCAAAGATGCTTCTTAGAGTGCACCCCGCCACCAAGGCGTGGCAAACCGAAGTGGAGGCTACATAAAACCTGGCAGTGGCGAGGCAAGTGCCTGCTGAAAGTTCTTTCTACAGAAAATCCAGAACTGAAGCAAACTGGCAGTTATCTGGTTCTGTAATATGAACTTATCGTTGCGCCACCACGATCAGCCCCCCCCCAGCGGGACAGGGTGACTCGCGGAGAAGTAGAGGAGACATTGCACTGTTCATAGAGGCAAAGAGTTCCTCTTCTGTCCTATACAATCTCACCCATACTTGTTCCAAGTTTAAAAAGCCTGCATTTAAAATGGTCTCGATAAGCTCAGGAGAAAGCCCTGTGTCCCTCAGTTGGTACCCTTAGGGGCCAAGCATGAAAGATTCCACAATTCGGGGCAGGGATGAAATATTGCCCCCTGTGCCTGAGATAGAAGATCCTTCCCATTCGGAATCGCCCAAGGCAAGCCGTCGAGGAAAGAAATTAGCTCCAAGAACCAAACCCTGTTCGGCCAGCGCGGTGCTATCAGTAAGAAGCAAGACCCTTACTGGCGAACTCTGGCCAACTACTACCTTATGGTGGAGTTTTCACTCTCCCGTTGATATTTTCTGTCTGGACATTAAATTTGCTCCCACATACGGGCATCCAGGGATATAACTGCCCTGAGTGACAGGACCTTGCCCTGGGCACTAAGGCGAATCCGACACGTCAGAAATACAGTTGACAAGAACGTGGATCTCCCTGATGATTTATGTGAGAGGCTACCGCTGTATTAGGTAAATTAGTGGTATTAGGGAGTAAAGTACCGCTGGAAGTGGTATTAGGGAGGCCAGCAGGGGGTGCTCACCCTACGGTCTCTGTGGGTCCTAATGCCCCAGTATAGTGACGGGGACACTATACTGTAAAAAAAGCACTGTCTTTCGGATGAGACGTTAAACCGAGGTCCTGACTCTCTGTGGTCATTAAAAATCCTAGGGCACTTCTCGTAAAGAGTAGGGGTGTAACCCTGGTGTCCTAGCCAAATTCCCCCCATTGGCCCCTATCTATCATGGCCTCCTAATAATCTCCATCCCTGAATTGGCTACATCACTCTACCATCTCCTCTCCACCAATAGCTGGTGTGTGGTGGGCGTTCTGGCGCACTATGGCTGCCGTCGCATCATCCAGGTGGATGCTGCACACTGGTGGTGGTTGAGGAGATTCCCCCTATACCATGTGGAGCGCTTTGAGTTAAAGCTGGACTTCTAGAAAAAGCGCTATATAAATGTAAGTTGTTGTTGTTGTTGTTGTTGTTATTACCCACCCGCACCAAGACATGGCAGCCTCAGGAGGAAGTATTTCAGTGCCAGAAATACAGTCATCAACTCGAGACAGTGACTGTGACAACCGAGCTGACGACCCTCCTATCCCCTTAAGCTGGATGCCCACTTAAGGCTGCTACCCAGCCCATCAGGCGTGTCGTTAGCAGCCTGCGACAACAAGACGCACCTAGAGTGGGACCCAAGTAAAAAAATCAGGGTCTGAACCACATAGAAAGGGAACGAAGCCAGAGGCACATAACCCTTATTAGCCTAGGGGTTTTGGCCCTTGGAAGAAATCCCCTGGCTTTGAGCCACAACAAATAAACAGTCTCATGATCAGAAGGTCCAGAGGGATCACCGAGGATGTGGTCGACCTGAGACTTGGAAATCGTTGATACAGATAACAGTGCAACCTTGACCTAGCCTGACTTTGCTCAAGGTGATCTGAATGGACTCAGTTCTAATGGGAGACAGTTGTGCCCGCATTGTGACTGAACTCCATATGATACCCCGATATATATAATTCAGAATGCAGATGCCCCGGAGTCGCAAAGGAGCCAGCGCTACATCATGCATTTGTGAATGTGCGGGTAGAAAGGGCTATGCCGAATGGAAAAACCTGACACTGGAAGACTTCGCCCCCGAAAGCGAACCTCAGGAACTTCCTGTGTTGTGGCAGAACTTCTAAATGAAGTAAATAATTGTGTCATAAGATCGATGGTGACCAGCCAAACGAGACGCGATCGTCTTGATAGGCAGCATCTAGGACTTGAACACCCAGACTGGGCAGTTCAAGCTTTAATATCTAAGCCAGATGCCACCCCTCACCCTCCATGGGAACCAGAAAGTACTTTGTGTAATAACCTAACTCTCTCTCTGGAAGGGGCACACATTCCATGGCCCCTTTAACCAGGAGATTTGTTTTTCACAGTAGACATAAAAAAGAAATCCTGTTTACGGTAGTGAGAACCATGCCGTTGAAACACGGAAGGTGAATTAAATCCTGACGCCCTTTCCTACTGTTCTAAAGACCCACAGAAAAAGTATATATCTGGCAGAAGTTTCTACGCTGCCAGGGTCTCTGAGATGGGTATTCGATTTTAACACTTCCTGTTGAGGGGTTGTCGAGTGTTCCGTGTCCTGAATAAATGCAGAGAACTTCAAAAACACCCTACTTTTGATGGGAGCCTCTTCCACCCAAAACACCAAGAGGTGGCAGGAATGGAGAGGCTTCGAGGGGGTACCGGGAGGGGTGAAGTGAAGCACGCACCCTGTCCTGAGGGGAGCTACCCCCTAAATCTAGGCGCAATACCATCAGGGTTTTCTCTTTTTAGAAATTATGGTCCTGAGGTCTAGCTTTGGGGGCTGCCAAGGGCGACGAGACTGTCCCCAATCCCTGGGAGGAGGGGGCGCTTTGCTTTTGAACCTCCTTTCTAACATGACCGAGGTGGGTCTGGGGGGGCCGAAGGACCCGCCCCCTGAGTGCGGCGAGGGAGGAACTGCCCGAAGGCTTCCTCATGGCTTTTCGCCTCCTGGAACCTGGATATAACCGTGGTCATGGCGTCTCCGAATAGGCCAGTGGGCGAAACCGGGGCATCAAGGAGGAAAACTTTGTCCTTGATGCCCGAAAGGTTGATCCTAAGGTGCCTCTCCGCGGTGACCAAGGCAGACATAGACCAGCCAATAGCACAGGCTGTTTGCTTGGTCGTGTGGAGAGAAAGATATGTGGCTCGGCGAAGCTCAGAGAAGGCTTGCTCGTCGAGCGCAGCACCCACACTCATGTCATCCAGCAGGTCAGCCTGGTACGCCTGTAATACAGCCATAGTATGCAGAGCAGCACAAGCCTGACCTGCTGCTTGATAAGCCCTTCCCACTAAAGTGGAGGTTGTTCTACAAGGCTTTGAGGGGAGAGACGGCTTTTAGAGATAGCCCGCAAGCGTCTCTTCGACCGGCAGCATCACTGAATATCCCCATGCCTCTGCACCCACGATAGTCGAATATAATAACGTCGAGGGTACGTGAACACGGGAAGAATAGGGGTTCCTCCATGAGCGAGAAAGCTCCTCATGGAGGTAATCAAAGAAGGGAAGGGACTGATGAAGCGTTCCCTTCCCCAGATTGCTAGATAAAAATCTATCCGCTAACTTGGAGGGTTTGGGAGTATCTTTTTGGCGTGGCCAGTCCAACTGAAGTCTGGCAACCGCACGAGTAACCACATCGAGCAATTCCTCCACTGATTTTCTATCGCGGACGGAAAGCTCGGAGGTGGGAAGAGAATCGCGGTCCCCCTCATGAACCGAAGAGGCGTCGGAACGCACTTCGAGTTCATGTGAAGGACCAGCTGGGTTTGGGGAGAGAGCGAGAGAAAGGGACAAACCCGTCTCTTGCCCCTCAAATCCATGCGAGAGCCCCACGAACTAAGCGTGGTTGCTGACTCCCGGAAAGCAAATCGAAGTGCTCAAACCTGTCCTGCTGCAATGCGCAACTGATGCACGTCCTCTTCAGCTATAGAGCGAGAACAGGGGAACACGCATCGTTTGCCCTGGCTTTCAGTCATTCTCACTTTTTTTATATTTATATATATATTATTTTCTTAGAAAGAAGAGAAAAGGTTCACTGCACACTGCCTAACAAATTCTAACTCCTAGCAGAGGAAAGAAAGTTTTGACAGGGTTGTAAAACACACACACACAGAATCGCTCTGAAAAAAGAGGATCTGACGACACATGGTGACGCATGCATTTATAGCCTGGCCGCAGGTGCATCTAATGATTACATCAGCCGAGGCTATAAATTCCACTATAATGTTAATTGACGTGTTACACACATATTCACAACTCGGTCACAACTAGGATTGTTCCCAAAGCGCTTAGCATAGCGCAGCACCAAGTGAAGCTTTTTGTAAAGGGAACACGCTCTTATCGTGCACATCCACTGTTGATGTTTCCACCTTATCAGCAATTACATCTTATTTTTAATCAAGATTTTTCATTCCTTACGTTGTATTAATTCCTTGAGAATTAATACAACCAACTTTTTTCATAAAATAATCATCTCGGTTACGGTCGTAACCTCCGTTCCCTGATGGAGGGAACGAGACATGTGTCGATGTAGTGACACTAGAGGTCGCTCTTGGGAGCCTGATTCACCTTCAGATCTTTGAATTTGCATGCCACTCCCCCCGACATACAGGTATAAAAGGGAGATTGGAATGCGGATACATTCAGGTTTTGCACTGTGGAGCCGAGACAAGGTCCCGGACATTACAGTGGAGTAGTTCAGCCTGTGGCAAGAGGGACACAATGTCTCGTTCCCTCAATCAGGGAACGGTAGTTACGATAGTAACCGAGACGTTCCCCTTCTCTCACTCACTTCGATGTTGTACTTGAAGTCTTTCTCTCCACTTAGAAAATTAGATGTGGCTGGGGCCTTTAAATGCTCATAAAATGTGCCGGGAAAGGCATTCTTTTCCGTTCTTATTCTTTCAGGAGGAAAAGACCCCGCCTGAGGCCACACCCTGTCCTGTCCCTAGGGTATGAAAGTGGCGAATACGACCTCTGTGGTCGTGAACATGGGCAGAGACTCAAGAATCAAAGCCTTTCTTCTCCTTCTCCGGACTGCAGAAGTAGGCAACACTGCCTCTTGGATGGACGAGGCTGATAATGCTGGCTCTGGGAGTTGCAGAAGGCTTGGCTATGACATGGCATGGAGCAGATTCAGTCATTGTTGTGACATGGCATGTAGCAGACTCGTTTGTTGGTGGCATGGTGTGGAGCAGACTCAGGGGTCGTTGTGACATGACCATGGTTTTACTACAATGATCTTAGTATAAATGTGGTATTTGACATAAAAGCACCGCAACCTTAACATTTACCATGGTTTTACCACAGAAATCTTATATCTTCAAACATCCAGAGATTGTTTATATGTAACATATATGGTAATGTCACTCTTGATATAGGGGCATATATGTCATATATTACATTTCAGTATGGGATATAATGCAGTGCAAGATTGTGAAGGTGTCAATTTGATTTATAAATCAAATTGATAAAAAAAAATGTAATTGAACATTGGGACGTGGGACAGACTACTCACAGAGAAGAAGCACAGGTGAACTGTGACTAAATATTGTGATGCCTTTTGTGCGAGAGTTGGGCGACGCCTAAAGAAAGTCATTTATGTACTCGTAAAGGTGTACAATGTACTGAGATTGTTGACTGATTATTTTTCAAGACTATAATATGGCCTATAATTTCACTGGTGAAAACAATCATCATCCCAGTATAGTATTTAAAAAATACTTATCAAAAAAGTTCATTTGAATTACAGAATAACTTATCATGTAAAACTGGACTTTTATTCACTGCTGGTTTTTAATTGTGTGTGTCCAAAATATAAATAGTCAGATTAATCCAAATGAGATCATGTAAAAATCAGAGGATGTTGACAAAGATATGTCAAGACTTATCAGACTTGTGGCTTACATTGATATATAGACATTAAACTGTATAGACATTGCACTGAAATTAGTTAAAGTGGACAGATCTCTAAACGGGGTTCTACATGAATGATAGAGACAGAAATTCGTCTGCATTTTTGCTGATGGCTGTTCCTTATTTTTCATTCATCCGAGCTACAATCATTTGTTTTAGGTCTGTCAGTGTTGCACGCCCACGTTTATTGGGCCGGGCTGACAGATGAGAATAAACATGTTAAAACAGGACAGAATGAAGAGACAAGAGAAACAGGTCTGCGCTGCACGTAATCCCCAGCAGTTATCTTTATTTAACTTTTTTTTCACATTGTTTTAAAAAATAAACAATAAAGGGATTTTCTTTTCTTTTGTTACTTCAAAACCAAGTTATGTTTTTTTTCACTATCAATATACATCTCCTTTTTCACTTATTTTCTTGTTCACAGAATGCACATTTACATTAGGTATTCAAATAAACCTATAAACTTAACTCTCTGCATCTATAAAGATAAGCCAAAATGTATTTACACACATATAAATGTTTTACATGAATTAACTTGTAAGGCAATCATTACCTGAGATATTTATGTAATACACATATTTAACCTTCAATTCTTATTGGTTTGAGCTTTAACAATGTCACCACTTTGCATTAATATGAATATTCTCCTTTACATAACAGGAAACAATGTAATATTACATTTGTGCACACTGAAATTATTACTTGTACCATGTGACTGGGAAAGTGCATTAACTTAGTACATATGAATTTTCATGGAACTCAACAAAGATATTATGAGTAAAGATTAATAATGAACACTATAAGATGGTAACTGGAGCCTTTTTGAAGTCCCAGCAGTTATGAGGCGCACGCGCACAGGCGCAGTATCACTATTTTCACCCGCGATCTCCCAAACTCCTCTTTCAAAGCCACAGTCCACTTTCAAAATATGAGTCCCATTCTCATTCAATACAAAACTGCGGTTTAAATGTAGTCAATTGTCCACAAGATGTAATAAAGCAATAAAGCATCACATTTCTGTCGAGATATTCGTATCTGCTGAAAAATACAAACATTATCCAAATGTGTACATACTTTTGGTGTGTCACACCAGTCTGACTTCACAAAAATCATACTATTATAATTTTAGTTGGACTAAGAGGTTACATGACATTTTATTGATTATTTTTTTAGTCTAAATTAAATTAGTGCATGTAAATTTACACGTTCACTCTCTGCTGAAAAAAATAAATAAAAGCCTCTGGAGGTTTGGTTGTCTCTTTTTACTTGTTTACTACATGTCTAATATCTAATACTAATACTGATGTAATCAAACATTAAGATAATTTTATGTCAGAACTCTAATACAATCAGTTCTCTAATTGTGAAGTTTGGCTGAAGGCACACAGGTATGAATCACCTCTGAAATGACTATTCTCTTCAATACCCTCTGAGGAACCTGCCCAGAAGAGCAAGAGTGACAAGAAATGTAAGAGATAGTCACGCTGCAAACCACCTGTTCAATTCAAAGAATGAGGAACCTTGTTAGAGAAAATCATATTTTCAAAGTCTGTGGTTTGTTTCCCTGTATACTCAGGTGTACAGGTTTATAGGTGGTGAAAATCTTGGGTGCATGCTCAACAACAATGCAGTGACACATATCAGGCCACAACATACATAATAAACAAATATACAGTATGAACAATACTCACAGTGAACAGTATACACAGTCAAATACACAATATACAGTATATAAATATATATAATACAATATAATCATGAGACTCATTGCACAGATTGCATTTTGCGTCACTCCTGTCACTTAATTGCACTTTGGCAACAGCTGTTTTTGACTGGATTTCCTTTGAATTCTTTGTAAAAAAAAAAAAAAAGTTAAAATCCTCCTACAGCTGCTTCGGGTTATGGTAGTAGTATGTATTATGCACATTGTGTCAAAAAATGATTGATGACGTAACCTTTGACCTTTGCTTCCGGTCCCGCCCCCTCCCCACCCAACCGCCGGCAGATGTTCAGGATGTGATATGAAATGTTTGGTCAGCGGTTGTGTACAGGAAGTAGTATGAAGTGTCTGTTCTGATACCCCCATCTGTGTATTTAAAAAGAGTAGACAAAATATTAATATTTAATGATGTACAATGTTTAATGGAAAACTGAGATGATAAAATAATGTATGGTATAAGATTTTTTTTCTCTCAACTCAGACTAAAAAATAGTGATTAAATAATTCAGTGATGTATTTATTGATATGTTTTTCAAAAACAATGATAAAGTAATGGGTGTGGGTCATTTTACATTTACATTTATGCATTTGGCAGACGCTTTTATCCAAAGCGACTTACAGAGCCCTTATTACAGGGACAATCACCCTGGAGCAACCTGGAGTTAAGTGTCTTACTCAAGGACACAATGGTGGTGGCTGTGGGGCTCGAACCAGCAACCTTCTGATTACCAGATTATGTGCTTAGACCACTACACCACCACCACTCCATTTTATTATAATTGTAAGACATAAAGTGTTTATTAGGTTTAAAATGTGTTTAAATTATGTGTCTTTAATGGGGTGCAATGCTTGATGACAAACTTAAGGCTTTATTTTTTACCAGAGGCTAAAATGTGTTTCTAAACAGTGACTGAAGCAAACTCAAAGACAGTCGTTCACTTTAAAATGATGTGTGTGTGTGCATGTATTTATCACTTTATGAGAACCCGAAATTTTTGACCTTGTGGGGACATTTTGTCGGTCCCCATGAGGAAAACAGCTTATAAATCACACTAAATGATGTTTTTTGAAAATGTAAAAATCCAGAAAGTTTTCTGTGAGGGTTAGGTTTAGGGGATAGAATATAAAGTTTGTACAGTATAAAAACTGTAACCGTGCTACTCTCTAAATATGAGCTACACTGTGCTAGGTTCGTAAGGAGCTAAGTGATATAAACTGTACCCATAAAAGGAAGTATCAGACCAGGTAAGTTGTAACAATGTAACTTTTACTCACATTTCCATAAGTAAATAACAGTTTAACACAATGATACATAAAAATAATAAATTGGGCCCTTTAAAGTAAATGAGTCTTAGTTTTTTTTCTTTTGTAGTCGTTAAAGTCTGTCTGTTTGCAATCAATTTCTGGATTAGTCAATCCACTGTCAATAGTTCTCTGTCACAGTGTGTGTCACCAGTTCTGTGAATTTCCTTGTTTAAGAGGAAAGTTGGCACTTTTGGATGAAATGTGTGTACCAGCTCAGGCGACTGATACTGTCCTACCACCAGGAAAAGTGTTCGTTGAGTTGATTTGCGTCTCTTCAAGATCACACTGGGAGGCTCGCCATCAATAGGAAGAGATCTTTCAAGTAGTTCTCACTCTGTCCATAAGACCTGACCTGTTTTTTTTTTAAACAGGATTTAAAATTATGTTCTATACATCTATATGTTGTACAACAATCATACTAAAGCATAACAACCATGTAACATTTAAGCATCAAATGCTGCATAATACTCAATGATCACATGTTCAGGCCTACTTATCACACTTCAGTTCAACTTCAAATCTCAGCTCAATATCAAGATTTATCTACAGTAACCAGCATATAACATGTACAATTTTGTACTTTGTTCAATAACAGCTGATAATAAATCAACAGAAATTACATCAAGCTACTACTATCCCTGTATTAGGAAAACTGTAGGCAATCAGGCTCTACATGAGTTTAATTTGCAACACCTAACTGTAGTTGAGATGCTAATACTCTTATTAGAACAAAATGTTGTATCTACCCACAGCAGAATTTAAACATTAAAGTTTAACATTTCCACACACAACAATAAAATAAAAATAATCATAGAAAACCATAGTATTTTTTATAACCTTCATTTCAATAGAAATGCTGTGTAATTCACTCTCCTTAAAATATACACCTTAAAACAAAGTAAATTAACATAAAAGCAGTTGTGCTCAGGTAACTTAAATACCAGCTTACTATTTCAGTTGCTAATTAAAATTAGAACTTTTTTATCACTGTCAGCAATCAATTGCTACGCTAGGCTGTGAACTTCTGATACACAAATAGGCAAATGTAGCACTGCACACACAGTGAGCAATTTTAGCGTCATGCAGTTCACTAGCTTACCGCGACAAATAGAGGTGAAAAACGGGATTTTACCCAACTCCCGGTTGCTCCTCCTTATCCAGTCTTCTGTAGTGGTTCATTAACTTGCTAATACACTCACTTTTATCACTCTGTTAACTTTAAATCTGTAAATTTCCACTCTTTTCCCGCCGCCATCAAGTATGTTCGTCTCCTCTCTTTTTTCCTCACTTAAACACGCGCGCCGCGCGGGGTTTCACAGGATCACGCAGTTGCGTCGTGACCTGTCAATCATGTTCAGTTGGGGGAGGAACTATCACTCCTGATTGGCTGATTTTCCTAAAGGGATATTACGCTATTTTAATAAAATTTTAAATTATTTTAACCCTATATTGTCACTGGGTTACAAAACCATTATGTCTATGGAAAGTCCCCATAAAACATGGAAACACAACATGTGTGTGTGTGTGTATGTGTGTGTGTGTGTGTGTGTTTGTGTGTGTGTTTTAAATAATTTAAAACAGTAACATGTGTTAAATTGATAAAGCGTTTTGGGTTTGTGTCACGACGCGTAATGTGATGACCCTGTGGGAATCGTGTTTTTTAAAGTAATTATTTAAACAAGACGACGTCTGATCACTGTTAGATACGGGAGACAGGATATTTAGCGCTCCATCTGGTGGTGAGCTCTTGAGATCTTTTCACACTACGAATTAAACGGAAGCTGTCACCTGTTCATAGCTTAAAGCCATTACAGGCATTATATATATATATATATATTCCTGGCTTTGAAAATGTCACCTCTTAGGAAATGTTTTTAAACTGTTAAGGCAATTATTCAAGCGTAGATCAAACATACCAATGTTGTTTTATTCAGTCCTAAAATAGTTTTTAACTACATTTACATTTATGCATTTGGCAGACGCTTTTATCCAAAGCGACTTACATTCCATAGTGGAGGCAGACCCATCCTTTTCGTTGCTGTGTCTGGTACGTGCTTTGCATATCTATTTGGACCACACGCATAGCTTTAGATGTTCTGAGCAGCTCTTTGTCTGCTTCAGCGGACAGCGGAAAGGGAACGCCGACAGAGGTTAGCTCACTGAGTCGCTATTTCCTTAGCTTATCACACCTTTAGCTTATTGGCCTTTTCTCAGGTTCAGAGGTACGTTTGGCGTCCCAGGAAGACCCCTTGTGTCACTTCATTTGACACAACGTCTCGTTCCTTCCCTCCGGGAACAGAGGTTACAACAGTAACCATGACATTTTACTTTTTGTGTTTTAGACCATTAAACTTGAGCTGCAAGCTAATTAATTAAAATCTACTCACCTGAAAACGAAGGAGTGTAGTGTACAAGTTTGGAATCTGGACTTTACAATCTGACCAACTCTTGGTGGATGGAACGTGAACCAGAAGTGATTAAATTACAAATATAAACTGATTTAAATGCAGAAATAAATTATATTACTCTTGCATACGTTGTTTTGTCTATTTATATGAGTATTTATGGTAATCCTTGTATGTGTCCTAATGAATTGATTAATTAAACAGAGCGAGAACTAAGCAAATAGATTCACAACTTAAGGCTAAACGCTGTGAAGACACCTAATTTTGCAAAAACAGATGTCTTCATTTATTCAGCACCACTTAAGAGCCACATTATACGATCAACACAGATTCTGTATATTTTAATAAACACAGAGAGACAAGTACAAAGAACAGAGACAAGTGAATATTTAAACCATACATAGTGCTGGCATGATTTTAGCAGGACACTTGGACCACAGGAGAAATGGATTACTAACAAAAAAAGGATTAAGATTTTTTGAAGACCCATTTTCAATCTTAAAAAATATTGCACATGGTATTACTGTAATCATTACTGTTGTAATATAAGTCTTGGATTAAGCAATTAGAGGATACTCTACAAATAAAATGTAACTTTGGCCAATTGTCAGATGATTTCAGAAAATGCACAAGCTATATTTAAAAATCAACTGATTAGAAAGGTTTTCTCAGGAAAGGATACACAAAAAGAGCAATAACAGGTCATTCACGATACATATTCTGCAAATGTTCACAAGTACAAGTAAACTTAAAGAGACCTTGGACTCTGATGATGCAATCTTCAGATAACAGAATACTGATACTGAAGTGTTTCCGATTTCCTACAGCTCATGTGATTTACTGGAAAAAGAAATGAGCCCTTAGTTGTTTTAACAACTTATAGATTCCCTCTGATTGGCTGGCATGTGTCTTGCATAATATGGGTACAATATTTAAGACCAGGTCACAGTGTAGCACATCAAAAGAGCACAGAGACTGACTTTCATACTTTCTGCTACGTAGATCGATTCAAGACACCAGGACACATCTGCTGCAGTTTATAACAGTCAACTGAGAACTTTTTTGCTGTTGGGAATGTTGACTCACTTTCAGGTTTGACGTTATTTACATTTATTTATTTATCACTCTTTTATCTAAAGCGACTCAATCCCTAGTCTTATTTGGTTTCATATGATAAGCATAGCAACAAGGAAACTTTTGAGGGACCATGTTCTAAATCTCATCATTGAGTAACGTTGGTAAGAATCTAAAATATAACAATAAATAAAATAGTTTGTGAGGAATTTCTAGTATTCATTAAACAATTTGAGAGCAGAGTAACAGGTGTGATCACACCTTAATTATTTTGTTACAGAAAATAATGCAGGCTCTTTATAATAAAAATATTGTTTTGATCTTCAGAAATAATAATTATGCAAGTTTATTTATTGAGGAACAATAGCCTGAAATGCCGTTTGATAAATTAGAAATAAGGAGTAATTACCTCGTCCCTTTGGGGAGAAATAAGATTCTTCTGCACATATTAGCCAGCTGGTTAAAATATCACCATTTCTGTTTCCACAGCACTTGATGGTTTTCAATTTGCTTCTTGTCTGCAAAGTTTAGGTCAAAATCATTTGAAGTCATTGATAATCTGAAGAAAAAGAGACACTGGGAGACCAAATGGTAAGTTTGTAGTCTTAATAAAGAAAGAAGAAAATGGGAAAAGCTTGTATCTTTGACTTTTCTTTTTCCAAAAAAGTTATATACTAACAAATATTCATTGATTTTGTAAATTTTGGCTGGCATAAATTGTAATGTTGACCTTTTAAAGGAGAGTAAATGGCTTGAAGAAAAGGAGGGGGAAAGGAGCTGTGAACCTGACAAGAGTAAAGATGTGATTATGAGAAGACCTGATTTATATTCTGATGTTGTGACATCAAACAACATGGGTAAGATCATTACATTTTATTTGAATAGCATCAATATTATATACATACTAATAAGCATATTTTAAAATGGTTATAATTCTGTGATGATGAGTTTAAAATGCTTAGTCATTTCATTGTTGCAGTAGAAGCATCGGCAGAAGCAACAGCAGAAGCAGCAGCGGGAGATGTAAGGGCAACGCTACTATCACTGCTGCCAAAAATAACATGGAAACAAGCACCACTAACAGTAATAGCAGCAATAGTAACACTAGTGCTGACACTTGTAGCAGTTGCAATAATAGTACATGTGGCAACAACAACAACAGTAGAGGTAGTAGCAGTAGGAGCGGCAGCGGGAGCATCAGCAGGAGCAGGAGCTGGAGCAGGAGTAAACTTTTTACAATCATTTTGGGGAGCGAGACCAGGAGCAGTAGCAGTAGCAGTAGCAGCCGGAGCAGGAGCTGGACTGGGAGCTGTAGCAGGCATAGCAGCAGCAATATTGAAATTATTGCTGGAAGCACAAACACAGAAAGGATCAGCAGTAGCTGGAGCAATAGCAGGAGCAGCTGTAGTAGTGGTCGCAAAAGGACAAATGCAGTGGGCAGTAGAGAAAATGCAATGGGTAATAGATAAAATACAAGCAGCTGTAGCCCTAGTAAAAAGAATGATAATAGGAGCACAGTGGGTATATACAGTAGCAAAAAACTCATTACCACCAGCAGCAGCAGTATTCAAAGGAGCATCATATGCAAGATCAGCAGCATCATCACAGGCAAGATTAGCATCATCATCACAGGAAGGATCAGCAGCATCATCACAGGCAAGATTAGCATCATCATCACAGGCAAGATCAGCAGCATCATCACAGGCAGGATCAGCAGCATCATCACAGGAAGGATCAGCAGCAGCATCATCACAGGCAGGATCAGCAGTATCATCACAGGAAGGATCAGCAGCATCATCATCACAGGCAAGATCAGCAGCATCATCACAGGCAGGATCAGCAGCATCATCACAGGAAGGATCAGCAGCAGCATCATCACAGGCAGGATCAACAGCATTATCAAGTGCAGTATCAGGATTAGCAGTACCAGTAGGAGCTTCTGTAATATCCGGAGGATTTCTGGGAGCATTAGGATATTTTTTGGGATCACATCGGCGAAGACCATCACAGACACAAGCAGCAGGAATGGTAAGAGTGCAGATTTTACTAGAGTAACTGCTCTCAGTGTTATTGATTATGACATTTATAGCAATCTTTGAAATTATTTAATTCTCAAAGTCTTGATAGTTTGATACTGTGTTATCTTTATTTTGTGTGGAATTTCAAATAGACATTAGTGATACATGAACACACTCCTAATAACCAGTTTACATACTATAGTCCTTATTAGTGGTTAAACAATTCAGTGGTTTTCAGTGGCTGATGGCAATATCTGGAGAGCAGGGTATTTGATATAATGCTAATAAACAGTACTGTTAAATAGAGCACACCATGACTTTTTTTTTTCAAATATGTGGACATATTGATTATTGATCTACAGTATATTTGGGTAAAGGTGATATTTTTAACAAATAACAATACAAATTTTCTTTGAAATACTTTTTTTTTAAACAAAAATATCTACAGAGTTCTGTGGAAAAAACAAGAATACCACACACCCCTACATTTAGTTGCTGGTGTTGCCCGCTTTGGCTAAAATAACTTCTTGTATGATTCTTTATAATTGTATATTTATAATTAATACATTTCAACTGGGTTGATATTTGTACTTGGATTGAATTTGTCCCATGCTTGAGCCCCTCCATTATGGACAGCACATAATACACTCTAGGACTATATTAATGGACAGAGGCTTCTTCTTTGATCACCTCCCATATAACCCAGATTTATGCTGTCTCTTTCCAATTGTTGACTGGTGCAATTTCACATTGACTGTTCCAAGAGCTGCCCTTAGATTCCTTATTGACACCCTGGGGTCCTGTGAGACTTCCTGAAGCCTCTTGCGCTCTGCTCTTGGGGTGAATTGGTGGGACGGTCTGTGTTATGTTCCCTGTTGTCTTTTGTTTTTTGTACTGTTATTTTGAAGTTTAGTTTAGTTCCTGTTTTGGTTTTTGTAGTCCTTTGTAGTTTCTTTTATGCTGTCATGTTCACTGTTGTCTTTTGTTTCTGTGCTTTTATGTTGAAGTTTAGTTTAGTTCCTGTTTCCTGTTTGGTTTTTGTAGTCCTTTGTAGTTTCTTTTCATGAATGGTTTTCCCCTGATGGTTGCCCCAGGTGTCCCTCATTCCCTCGTTTGTTCCTTTGTGTATTTAAACCCTGGTTCTTTGTTTAGTCATTGTCGTCGTTGTTTGATGTATGTTTGTTATGGAAAGTTTGTTTAAAGCCTGCTCTGTGTTCACTTCCCGAGTTTCTTGTTTATGTTTATTTCCCCATCGTGGGTTTTCCTTTGTGTTTGTTAGTGAATGTTTGAAAGTCGTTTATCCTGCTCCGTGTTCCCTTCCCGAGTTCTCTGTTTATGTTTATTTCCCATCGTGGGTATTCCTTTGTGTTTGTTTGTTTAATAAAAAGTTAACTGCATTTGGATCCTAAACCCCTGTCTGCCTTCTCCTCCTTCCACACACTCGTAACAGAACGACCGACCCACACATGGATCCAGCAGCTATTCGGGCCAAATGTCTGCTGCTCAATCTGCAGCAAGAACACTACCCACTTCTAGACCACGCTCGCTACTTCCTCCTCCAGGCGAACGCTACTGACTTCCCGGACTCTGCACTGATGATCTTTTTCAGGAGCAGCTTGAACCCCTCGCTGAGGGAGCGGGTGCCACAGGCAGCGCCCGGCTGCACTTTCCGCGACTACCTGGGAACGACCCTACTAGCGTGCAGCTCACTGCTTCCTGACACACCAGCCCATCCTGTCAGCGAACAACCCCCCAGGCCTATGGCTTCCATTGAACCCGCACGGCCAACTTCGTCCTCCCGGCCCACGCCTTCCCCGGTCAACGAGCCAGAGCCCTCGTCAGCCACGGTCAGCGAGCCAGAGCCCACGCCTGCCCCGGTCAGCGAGCCAGAGCCCACGCCTGCCCCGGTCAGCGAGCCAGAGCCCACGCCTGCCCCGGTCCGCGAGCCAGAGCCCACGCCTGCCCCCGTCAGCGAGCCAGAGCCCACGCCTGCCCCCGTCAGCGAGCCAGAGCCCACGCCTGCCCCGGTCAGCGAGCCAGAGCCCTCGCCTGCCCCGGTCAGCGAGCCAGAGCCCACGCCTGCCCCGGTCAATGAGCCAGAGCCCTCGGTCGAAGAGCCAGAGCCCTCTTCAGCCACGGTCAACGAGCCTGAGCCCTTAGCCCCAGAAGTCATTGAGCCAGTGCCTGTCGCCTCAGAGGTCAGTGAGCCAGCGCCTGTAGCCTCGACCGTCCCTGAGCCAGCGCCTGTAGCCTCGACCGTCCCTGAGCCAGCGCCTGTAGCCTCGACCGTCCCTGAGCCAGCGCCTGTAGCCTCGACCGTCCCTGAGCCAGCGCCTGTAGTCTCGACCGTCCAAGAGCCAGCGCCTGTAGCCTCGACCGTCCAAGAGCCAGCGTAAGTAGCCATGACCGTCCAAAGGCCAGCACCAGTGGTCACGCCCGTCCAAGAGTCCGAGCCTCTCGAGCATTCCAGAGCTCCGCCTACCGAGCTTTCCAGAGCTCCACCTCCAGAGCTTTCCAGAGCTCCGCCTTCCAAGCTTTCCAGAGCTCCGCCTCCCGAGCTTTCCAGAGCTCCGCCTTCCGAGCCTCCCGGGCTTTCCAGAGCTCCGCCTTCCGATCTTTCCAGAGCTCCGCCTTCCGATCTTTCCAGAGCTCCGCCTTCCGAGCTTTCCAGAGCTTCGCCTTCTGAGCTTTCCAGAGCTCCGCCTCCCGAGCTTCCTAGAGCTCCGCCTTCCGAGCCTCCCGAGCTTTCCAGAGCTCCGTCTTCCGAGCTTCCTAGGGCTCCGCCTCCCAAGTCCCTCGAGCCTCCCAGGGCTCCGCCTCCCAAGTCTCTCGAGCCTTCCAGGGCTCTGCCTCTCGAGCCTTCCAGGGCTCCGCCTCTCGAGCTTCCCGAGCCTCCCAGGGCTCCGCCTCTCAAGCCTCTCGAGCCTTCCAGGGCTCCGCCTCTCGAGCCTCCCAGGGCTCCGCCCCTCAAGCCTCTCGAGCCTCCCAGGGCTCCAGCCCTCAAGCCTCTCGAGCCTCCCAGGGCTCCGCCCCTCAAGCCTCTCGAGCCTCCCAGGGCTCCGCCCCTCAAGCCTCTCGAGCCTCCCAGGGCTCCGCCTCTCGAGCCTTCCAGGGCTCCGCCTCTCGAGCCTCCCAGGGCTCCGCCCCTCAATCCTCCCAGGGCTCCGCCTCTCAAGCCTCTCGATCCTCCCAGGGCTCCGCCCCTCAAACCTCTCGAGCCTCCCAGGGCTCCACCCCTCAAGTCTCTCGAGCCCTCCTGGGCTCCGCCTCTAGAGCATCCTACGGCGCCACCTCCCTCGGCTCCGCCTCCAGAGCCTTCCAGGTCTCCGCCCCTAAAACCTCCCTCGGCTCCGCCTCCTGAGCCTTCCTCGGCTTTGCCTCCTGAGCCTCCCACGGCGCCGCCTCTCAAGTCTCTCGAGCCCTCCTGGGCTCCGCCTCCCGAGCCTCCTGCGGCTCTTCTCCCAGAGACTTCAGAACCTTCTAGGGCTCCGCCTCTAGAGCATCCTACGAAGCCACCTCCCTCGGCTCCGCTTCCAGAGCCTTCCAGGTCTCCGCCCCTAAAGCCTCCCTCGGCTCCGCCTCCTGAGCCTTCCTCGGCTTTGCCTCCTGAGCCTCCCACGGCTCCACCCCTTGAGCCTCCAGAGCTTTCCATGGTTCCGCCTCCCTCGGCTCCGCCTCCTGAGCCTCCCGAGCCTTCCTCGGCCCTACCTTCCTCGGCTCCGCCTCCCTCTGCTCTGCTTCCTGAGCCTCCCTCAGCTCTGCCTCCTGAGTCTCCCACGGCTCCGCCTCCAAAGTCCTTCTTGGCCCCGCCCACCACAGTTCCGCCTCCTGGTCCACCCAAGGCCTCACCAACTGAGTCTGCCACGGCTCAACCTGCCTCTACTCCGCCCACAGTGTCTCCCACGGCTCTGCCTGCCTTGGCTCCGCCCCCAGGGTCTCCTGCGGCCTTGCCTACGCCTCCTTCGGCGCCGCCACCCAAGTCTTCGACTGCTCCGCCTCAGAAGTCCTCCTTGGCTCCGCCAGCTCCCCTAGTGTCCAATCTTCCTCCCAGGCCCCCTGAACCAGCCCTTGCCCTACGGCCACCTCCTAGGCCACCTAAACCTGTCCCTGTCCTGTGGCCACCTCCCAGACCCCCTGAACCGGTCCTTGTCTTGTGGCCACCTCCCTGGCCTCCTAAACCTGTTCCTACCCGGTGGAGGCTCCCCAGGCCACCTGACCCTGGCCCCATCTCACACCCCCAGAGACTGCCTGCCTGCCCTCTCGGCCTCCCTGGTCTACCTGTCGGCCCCTTGCGCCTTCGTGGACTGCCTGTCTGCCCTCTTGGCCTCCCTGGTCTGCCTAATTGCCCCTCGTGCCCCCGTGGACTGCCTAATTGCCCCTCGTGCCCCCGTGGACTGCCTAATTGCCCCTTGTGCCCCCATGGACTGCCTAATTGCCCCTTGTGCCTCCTTGGACTGTCCCTGTACCCCTTGTGCCCCCTTTGGTCTGTCTGTTTCCCCCCCGTTCCAGTCCCTCACCCCTTGGACATTTATTTGTGTTTGTTGTTTTTGTCATTTTCTTTAGGACCGTCTGGAATCCGGTCCTTTTGAGGGGGGTTATGTTATGTTCCCTGTTGTCTTTTGTTTTTTGTACTGTTATTTTGAAGTTTAGTTTAGTTCCTGTTTTGGTTTTTGTAGTCCTTTGTAGTTTCTTTTATGCTGTCATGTTCACTGTTGTCTTTTGTTTCTGTGCTTTTATGTTGAAGTTTAGTTTAGTTCCTGTTTCCTGTTTGGTTTTTGTAGTCCTTTGTAGTTTCTTTTCATGATTGGTTTTCCCCTGATGGTTGCCCCAGGTGTCCCTCATTCCCTCGTTTGTTCCTTTGTGTATTTAAACCCTGGTTCTTTGTTTAGTCATTGTCGGTCGTTGTTAATCGCATATACAAATATTTGCTGAGAAATCCCCTCATATAACAATAATTAAATACAATATATAATGATGAAATAATTATACATAGTTATCTTTAAATATAAATATATATATATATATTCAGATAATTAAAATGCATTACATTCTTGTAGCAGAAGAGTTCATCATTGATAAAACAATATAAAAGTCCTTTAATTACAAAATCACTATAAAAAAAAGTTAACAGAAAACCCTGAACATGCGCAGCGCAGCCTTTTTTTCTTGCTAGAGCGGGAAAACACTGGGAAAAAAACTGCAACAGAAAAATGAGTCTATCCGGAGCTCCCGAGAAGAAAAAGTGTTTTTTGTTCGTATAATAAAGAATTGGAGACAATATATACATGGTTAAAACCAGTTACAGGTGACCCTAAAAAAGGAGAGTGCAGGATATGCCACCGAAGTTTCACGGACAGCTCTGCTGAAGCAGTTCAGTGCCCCAAACATGACGGCTCTGATATCTTTGAGCATTCCTGTCACCAACGCGTTCATGGATGAGGGTGTTTTCACTGATGACTGCTGTGTGGACAGAGACAAGGAACTGAGCATCTGTGGACCTCATCAAAAGTGAACTCCTGGTGAAAGTGAACACCTACACCTGCCAGGAGTTCTTCAGTCATAATGCATGAGAAGGCCCTACTCGAAGCAGATCAGACAAAAATTTTTAATTCAAGATGCACTAAATCCGGTAAGAACGCATTTAATCTTTCTAGTCTTTAATAATGGAATTGATGTGCTTGTTTGGAAATGTGCTTTTTAACGATTAGATTATTATTTTCACTTCATTATATTTTCATTGAGTAGGTCTGAGCTGTTAAAATGAGTTTGTATCGTAGACCTTATGCCAAACTGAGTGACGTTCACATTTAACATCACTTCAAAAATACATCTAATATAAAATCAATATTTATTCAACTAGTACAATAATAGTAAGTTATCTCTCCCTCGTGTCCCACATTGTCCCGCAAAATCAGGTCTGCTGACCTGCAACAGAGCAATAGCCAGGTGGTCACCCTATATACCCCTGGCTTGTTTCTAAAAAAAATAAAAATGTCTAACGCAGGTGTTCATTGACTCCTTAAACAAGCCCTCATAATAAATCTCCGACTGATTGACAAATTCACTTGTGTAATGGATTGCCGTGAACTGTATGCCAATGAGTGACTTATGATCAATAATATTGAGAACTGGAGAGGTTGGACAGAACTGGAGAGGACGCTGGCGAGTGTTGCTCGCTGCTTCTCCGCTGTTTTTCTAGTTTTTCTAGTTTTGAACAGTATTTCTCTTGAGTTTTTGTACGGATTGATACACAATTGAAGGCTTTACTCACCTACTGACATCTCCTTCAACATCAGCGGATTGTTGGTCACCTCCCGCTGTCGGTGGTGAACACCCGGATTTCTCCATCGTTCCAGCGCTGCTACTACAAAGTTTTAACTTTACTCTTGGGGCAGCCATCTAGCTGTCCCGATCCGGTTTTAACTTGTGCAGCCCGCCGCTGTGGTGTGGACCGTCTTCTCCCTGTGCTTGATAGTCTTCCATCTCTGTGTTTGGCTAACACTTTCGGCGACCGGCATGAAGCTCATATACTCTATCCCACAGCTGCTAACTCTTAACAACCGTTCAATTCCAACGTGCATCGCAGCCATCAAAGAATTTGGACTTCAGCGCCGTCCGCGTTACATCCACAGAAGTTCACGTCGAAAGTTTGTTTACCATCAGCCTTGCCAGCCTGCTTTTCACATTCCATCAATCTGGAGCACTGTCGTTCGTCTGCCGCATCATCAGAGCGATGTCGCTCTATGTGCCAACTACACGGGAAACATTGCAAGATCTCTGCACGCTCAGCTGAGCAGCACGGGAAACATCGCGAGATCTCTCCACATCAAGCAGGCCAGAAAGCGCGGAGTGGATTCCAGTGTACTGCGGCCTCTACAGAGATTCACCACAGCAACTACACTTAAAATTGAACTTTTCAATACACAATCCCTCACAAATAAAGCATCCTTCATACAAGACCACATCATGGACAAAGGATTAGATTTTATGTGCCTGACAGAAACATGGCACCAGCCAGGGGTTTACTCAGCGCTTAATGAAGTCTGTCCCCCCAGTTACAGCTTTCTGGAGAGAGCACGCTGTACTGGTCGTGGTGGCGGTCTTGCTGTCATACACCGACAGAACTTGGAGCTGTCCCCCCTCCCCCTGCCTACACTGTCCTCATTTGAATGCCTTGCATTTAAATGTAAACTCCCCATCCCTATGACAATGCTCCTCATCTACCGGCCCCCCAAATCCAACTCAGCTTTCATCTCAGAGATACACGACCTTCTCACTACACTTTGCACCACCTCTGCCAACATTATTATATTTGGAGATATTAATATTCATGTAGACAACCCCTCCTGCCACTTTCCAACATCTCTCCTCTGCTGATTTCTCCTCAGTCACTGAGTCGGTTGACTTCTACAATCAATCTCTGAGCAGTCTCCTAGATCTCCACGCCCCTGTCAAAATTAGAACTATCAGCTTCTTACGCACATCCCCCTGGTACACTTACGAACTCCGGCAAATGAAAACAGCTGGGCGTGTCCTTGAACGGCGCCTCAAGACCTCAGGACTCACTGTTCATAGGCAGGCCTACCGAGAACATCAGAAGTACTATACAAGGTCATTAAAAGATGCACGTTCACAGTTCTATTCAAACATTATCAACACCAGCCCTGGCAATTCCAAGCAACTTTTCTCTACCATACATAATATCCTCAAACCGCAAACTCACTCTCATTCAGAAGCCACAGAAGAGAGGTGCAACAATTTTATCACTTTTTTCAGAAACAAAATACACTATCCGTTCCCTGCTATCCAGTTCTTCCACACTGCCTGTCCCGACTGCCAACCCACAGCCTGGGATGTCAAAACCTCTATGCTGTTTTTCGGTCATCTCACAGCAAGAGGTTGAGGACATCATCAAAAAGATGAAACCATCCACCTGTGCCCTGGACCCCTTCCCCACAGCCTTGGTAAAATCCAACCTTCATGCCATAAGTCCCCTCATCACAATGTTAACATGGACAAGATACAATGCAAGTGAATGGGTGCCAACATTTTTAAGCTCCAAAAATCACATAAATCAGCATAAAACTAGCCTAATCCATGTGACTCCAGTGGTTAAATCCATGTCTTCAGAAGAAATATGATAGGTGTGGGTGAGAAACTGATCAATATATTAGTCCTTTTTAACTATAAATTCTCCTCCCTGCTTAGTCAATCTCCACTTTAACTTTCACATTTTTCTTGTGTTTTTGGTGATTTGCATTCTTCATACATATCGCCCACTACTGGACAGGGAGAAGAATTTGTAGCAAAAATGGAACTAAATATTTATCTGTTTCTCACCCACATCAATCATATCTGTCACAGTTTGTCTCCACTATCTTCAAGGACTCTTATTTTGAAGTTTACTCCTGCACTACGTTTCCCAGTATCCACCAGAGTCTGTGTTTGTAGCCTGCTACTTTTTTAGCATCACTTATATATCTGTTTTCAGCCTTTAATCCTTAACATCTGCCATTTTTAAGCGTGCATTGGGTTTTCCCTCGTATTATTCTCTTATTGTGATTCAACTGCATGAATATTACAGCTGCATCTGCGTTCTATTTTTATCGTGATTAAACTGCGTGCATTTTTTCAGAGCGCACCCCTTTTTCTCCTTTGCGGTACACAGATTATTGCATCGATCTCAAATCACCACTTATCAAGAACAATCAACAACAACAAACAGTTCTGTGAGGGATTCACATCAATCTCAAACCCTCACCGCTCAGGAACAACAAACAACTAACAATTTGCAGTAAGTCTTGGCATCCGCTCATGTTATTTCTTCCTGCATTGCATGTCACATGTTTACAATAGCCTCCTCCGTCAGCAGTGAGGGATTCACATGTGATAAATGTAAGGAATTAGTCAGGCTGACAGAGAAGATTAATGAGTTAGAGACTCGCATCCAAATGCTAGTGGAAGTCAGTGAGAAAGAGAAGCCGGTAGATACTGTTTCAGATGCGAGTAGCACAGAAAGCAACCTACACACTTTGGTTCCGGCTGTAGAGCCCCTGCAGCAGGGCATTTGGGTGGCGTCTCGGCGGCATACTCGCTCAGCAAAGAGACACTGCTGTCCCATTCCTGTTAGGGTTTCCAATCGATTTTCCCCACTCAGTGATACACCCACTGAGAATCATGTTGAAAGAGCCCCTGTTATTGGCGATTATATTGTAAGGAATGTAGAAATAGAGACTCCAGCCACTATTGTTAATTGCATTTTGGGGCCAGAGCATCTGACATCAAATCAAATTTACACGTGCTGGCTAATGCTAAACATAGATTTTCTAAAATTGTTATCCATGTCGGCACTAACGATGTCCGGCTTCGCCAGTCGGAGATCACTAAATATAATGTTAAAGAGGTGTGCGAATTTACAAAAAATATGTCAGACACTGTAATATGCTCTGGTCCCCTCCCTGCTCATCGTGGTGATGAGGTTTATAGTAGATTAGTGTCACTGAATGGCTGGATGTCTGAGTGGTGTCTGAAGAATAAAATAGGATTTATAAACAATTGGAAGAGTTTTTGGGGTAGACCTGACCTGCTAAAGAGAGACGGACACCATCCCTCCAGGGAAGGTGCCGCTCTCCTCTCTAGTAATTTGGCTCATAGTCTTAATAATGATAGTATTTGACTAACTGGGGCCCAGGTCAGGAAGCAGACAAACTGGTTAATCCGAACATCTGCTAGCTGCCTTGAGACATCACACAGGTCACATAATAAGGATATAAATGTAAGTCTTTTGAACTAATAATGCTTAATGTAACACCGTCAGATATAAAAAAAAAATCTCTGTCGTCTTTTGTCCTTGCTACAATGTATAGATCACCCGGGCCTTATTCTGATTTCCTTGGTGAATTTTAGATCTTGTAGTTACTGTAGATAGAGCTTTAATTGTTGGTGACTTCAACATTCACATAGATAATGAAAATGATACATTGGGAATAGCATTTATCGATATTCTCAACTCTTTTGGAGTCAGACAAAATGTAACAGGACCAACCCATCGGCATAATCATATGCTAGATTTAATTCTGTCATTTGGAGTTGATCATTACCTCTCTTGTCTCTTGTATGCTAAAATCAGCTAATGTCACTCAATCTACACCATGCTATCATTCAGTTAGAACTATTCTTTTGACCACTAAAGATAGCGTCACTAATAATCTTCCAGATCTATCTCATACACTCAATAAACCCCAAAGCCCAGAAGAACTTGATGAAATAACAAAAAATATAAATGCAGTCTTCTCTAGCGCTCTTGATATTGTCGCCCCACTTCGATTAAAGAAAATTAAAGAAATAAGCCCTGCACAATGGTACAATGATCACACTCATGCTATCAAGAGAGCAGCACGGAAAATGGAGCGCATGTGGAAAAATACAAAATTAGAAGCATTTCGTGGTGTGTGGAAGGATAGTGTCTGTAGATACAGGCAGGCACTCAAAGCAACATATTTTAGTAAACTCATAGAAAATAACCACAACAATCCTAGATGTTTATTCAGTACTGTGGCTAAATTGGTTAGGAATAAAGCCTCAACAGAACCAGATATTACGTCGCAGAACACGAGTAATGACTTTATGAATTTCTTTACAGATAAAATTGAAATAATCAGAAATAAAATTGGAATTATGCAATCATCTGTCATAGCACCTCAGAAAACAATGTCTAATAATTTTCCTCATGTGCAACTTCAATCCTTCTCTGTCATAGTTTATGAAGAGCTAACAAAACTTATCAAAACATCAAAAACCACAACATGTATGTTAGATCCAATACCAACCAAGCTCTTAAAAGAGGTATCTCCTGTAATTTTAGAACCTCTTCTTAATATTATTAACTCCTCGCTATGCTTAGGACATGTCCCAAGAAACTTTAAAATGGCAGTTATCAAACTGCTTATTAAGAAGCCACAACTTGATCCTAGAGAACTGGCTAATTATAGACCGATTTCAAATACATTTTTTTTACAAAAAAGGTAGTATCCTCACAAATATGTTCATTTCTACAGAGAAATAGTATATACGAAGAATTTCAGTCAGGATTTAGGCCTCATCACAGTACAGAGACTGCACTTTTCAGAGTTACAAATGACTTGCTCTTATCATCTGATCGCAGCTGCATTTCTCTTCTAGTGCTTTTAGATCTTAGTGCTGCTTTCAACATGATAGATCACGACATTCTCTTGAATAGGCTAGAGAATTATGTTGGCATTTGTGGAGTTGCATTAGCATGGGTTAGGTCATATTTAGCAGACCGCTACCACTTTGTCTATGTAAATGAGGAATTGTCAAACCAAACAAAAGTAAAATATGGAGTGCCACAGGGATCAGTTTTAGGGCCTCTGCTTTTATCCATGTATGCGATCACAAAATTCTGGCCTGTTAATAGTTCCTAGAATATCAAAATCCACAAAAGGAGGTTGATCCTTTTCATATTTGGCTCCTAAACTATGGAATAGTCTCTCTAACACTGTTCGAGATGCAGACACACTCCCTCAGTTTAAGTCTAGACTAAAGACTCACCTATTTAGCCAGGCATACACCTAATTTATCCTCCAACCCACAATTAGGCTGCTTTAGTTGGGTCTGCCGGAACTAGAAACCAGAAATATTGATCATGAGTTATAACTCTGTAATAAATTGAATTGCATCTATGCTAATATTATTTTATTTGTTTCCCTGTCTCAACCTCGGGACTCCTATCCTGAGGTCACCAGAACCGGCTGGATCCAGCTCCATTCCTGCGTCGTGTTGGACTCCACTGCTACATGTCGCTGAATGATGATGACTAAATGCAGCCGGTGCCAGCCATATATCACTTCAGTCTATTATGATGGACTTCAGAGGATGAACTGATGCCAACTCCAACCTGCATCACCTCGGTCTATTGATGGACTGATCTTGAAATGGAATGCATAAACTATTGCCAACAAAAGCCTTCATCAGCCTTCAAGGACAATTGCATCTATGTGAACTTCTGCAGTTTATCCAGGATGGACTTCAAAGACATTGGTCTTTAATCTTACATTTCAAACACAATCGATGTTTAAACACTGACCCTTAACCCTTACTTAGTTTAATAATTTTAAACCATGATTTTAACTATACATAAGTAATATTTACATTATATTCATGATTTTAGCCAGAGGGGAACTGGCCCCCACAGTGAGTCTGGTTTCTCCCAAGGTTATTTTTCTCCATTAATCAACATCTTATGGAGTTTTGTGTTCCTTGCCACATTCGCTTTCAGCTTGCTCATTGGGGTTATTAATACAATTATTATTTAATTACTTGTTTTTAAACATGATTAACATTCATATTTTATCTAATTACAGAATGATGATTCATCAACATTATAGACATTACAGTTTTAACGTCTGTTAATGCCTGATCTTCGGTAAAGCTGCTTTGAAACAATGTGTTGTGAAAGGCTCTAAACAAATAAAATGTTCTTGACTGCCCTAATCACTTCATCGTTATCCCCACCTGTATGCCATTCCCTCATTAAGTTTCCATGTGTATATATACCCTCTAGTTTTGTTCATAGTTTGTCAGTCCTTGAACGGTTATGTTTGAGAATGCGTTTGTTTCCACTCCAATGTTTGTTTCCACTCCAGTGAATATTCTACTCCAGTGTTCCTCTCCTACAAAGTCTCACTTCAAGGAGCACTTCACTTAGCATGAAGCCAACAGCCTTATTCTTGGAGCTTTTCAGGCAGGATCTTCCCCTACTGGAATACTCAACCAGGATCCTTCGCCTCGCTGCTAATACAGACTTTTCGGATGAGTACCTCAAACGCATTTATGGTATGGGATTAAACTTTAACCATACAACAGCGATTCCTGTGGTGGGGAATCTCTCCCTGGTGGAGTATGTTGCTGCTACTCTGATCCTCCATCTACCCTCATCACCCTCCTTCTCCAAAATAAATCTTCTCCCAGTTTTCTCTTCGTACCTTGAGTGTTATGGCAAGAACTCTAAGCCTTCCCCCTGCTTCCATGACTCCTTCCTCGCCCTCTGTCTCCAAGGTAACTCCACTCCATTCAACTCCCCTAAATAAATGTTGGGGGGGAGGCTCATCCTATCCTGTTTCCGGTGGTCTATTCACTGCCGCAGTCAGCAGTAGTGACCACGGTTAGCTAGCCAGTGCCCAAGCCTGCCACAGTTAGCGAGCCAGTGACCACGCCTGCCACGGTTAGCGAGCCAGTGACCACGTCTTCCACAGTTAGCGAGTCAGTGCCTGTAGCCTCCACCGTCCCAGAGTCAGTGCCTGTAGCCTTCCGCGGCTTTCAGCCCTGAGCCTCTCACGGCTGTGCTTTGCACGGCTTTGCCCACAGAGTCTTCAATGGCTCCGCCTTATACAGCTCCACCTCTCAAGCCTCTGAATGCTCCTCCTTTCATGGCTCCACCCCTCGAGCCTCTTGTGGCTCTGCCTCCCTCAGCTCCGCCCCCTGGAGTCTTCCACGGCTCCGCCTCCCTCAGCTACAACCCCCCACCCCCCGGTGTCTTACATGGCTCCTCCTTCCTCGGCTCCACCACCCCGGAGTCTTCCACAGCTCCGCCTTCCTCTGCTCCACCCTCGGACTCTTCAGCAGTTCCATTTCTTGACCCAGTCCTTGCCCTGTGGCCAACTCCCAGGCCTCTAGACCCTGTCCCTGCCCTGTGGCCGCCGCCCAGGCCTCCAGACCCAGTCCCTGCCCTGTGTCTGCTTCCCAGGCCTCCAGACCCAGTCCCTGCCATGTGGTCACCTCCCAGGCCTCCAGACCCAGTCCCTGTGGCCACCCCCCCAGGCGCCCCGATCCATTCCTAGCCCTGAAGCCTCCCCCATGCCACCGGATCCATTCCCAACCCTGAAGCCTGAGTCTTTCTTCTGAGTCACCCTACCATCATCCGTCTTGGGGCGCCAGGAGTCGCCCTTTAAAGGAGGGGGAATAATGTCACAGTTTGTCTCTACTGTGGATTTAAAGGGATACTCCAGCTGTGGGAAGATGAATGTGTATTTGATAGTGGTCATTTATGTAGTAGAAATGTGAAATTATTTTTGAATTTGAAGCATTCTAGACTGAGAAAAGGCAAAAAATGTATTTTTTACTCACGTGGCTGAAAGACAACAATTCCCAGAATGCACTTGCTTTGCCGCACTTACGAGGCCACTCCCAAACCACGAAATAGTAAACACAATGTTAGTAATGCGAACTATTTGCACATACAGTATGTGTGCATACATGAAAATATAACAATAGCTCAGCTGACTACGCGGGAACAACATTGTGATTATGCTGGGTGTCCAAACTCTGTACATTACGTCTTAGTAACAAAAAGAAATACAAAACAAATACTCACTTTACACTAAGCCGTCCATTTGTCCCTGCAGGCTTTGGCTGGCGTTTCCAATTTATCTTTGGGATCCTGAAATAAGTTTCCAGGACCCCCCTGTCCATGTGTGGTACAAAACTTGGGTGCTCAGTTACACATGCTAGCGGTGCAGTTTCATCAGCGGATTCAGCGATCTCATGCAGAAGAAAATGGCATCGCTGAAATTCGCGACAGCAATAGGACTCTCTATCTGTTTGCATAGACGCACAGCGAGAGCACTGACACCACCAGTTCGCCCCAGCTCGAGTCTGGCCGGGCTCTTCCTCCTAACCGCCAAGCAGGTCTTGCTCCCCTGCTGCAGCAGCTGCTCCGGCCACCTCTTGTTCCTCCATCTCCCGCAACTGTTCGTCGCTGTATTGCGGCTCGTATAGGTAGCCGCAAGCATCCGATTCACACAAAAGATCTTCGAAATCCCCATCTGTCATTACTTCAAAACTTTCTTCCGCCATCGTGATTAGACTATTATACAAAGTTTTACAGAGCAAGAGCCTGTTAGCTTAGCTTAAAGATGGCTGACACTACCTTTACATTCTATGAGTAAGATCCCGCCTCATATGGGCGTGGTGAAAACATGCGGAACTAGCTACTAATACTGGCTGTAGTTTAAAGCCTCTAGTCCAAAAATCCTCCGATGACGCAAAATGACGATTTTTGCATCATCGGAGGATTTTTTTCCAGACTAAAAATTTAATTTTCTCTCATATCATGGGGATATGAGGGGGGGAAGCAGGGTAATTCTAAAATACTACTGGTTTTCTACTGATACAAAGCTTAATGCTAAATCCTGGAGTATCCCTTTAAGGACACTTATTTTAAAGTTTTCTCCTCCACTACGTTTCCCAGTATCCACTTCCCTAATCACTTCATTGTTATCCCCACCTGTATGCCATTCCCTCATTAAGATTCCATGTGTATATATATACCCTCTAGTTTTGTTCATAGTTTGTCAGTCCTTGAATGGTTGTGTTTGTGAATGCGTTTGTTTCCACTCCAGCGTTTGTTTTCATTCCAATGAATGTCCTACTCCAGTGTTTATAATTAAAAGATTCTATGATTCTATTCCTGCGTCTCCTTTCTTCCACTCCTTGGGCACCAAACATTACAATATCTCTTCTGAAGATAGGAATTTAACCACTTGAGTCACATGGATTACTTTTAAGCTGCCTTTATGTGATTTTTGGAGCCTATTCAATTGCATTGTATGATTCGGCAGAGCTGAAATATTCTTCTATACAGTAACGTGAGTATTTGTAATTCATTATTTAAACAATTTAAACAAATATTTTAATGTATCAATGATTCTTCCTTCTCAGTCTTTTTAAAACTGTAGAGAGAATTTTTATCCAACTTCAGCAAGTCTCTTAAGCCACTCAACAGGTATGCCAACTTAGTGGCACAGTGATAAAAGCACTGGTTTTAGAAATAGGTATGTTGGTTCAATTCTTGCTTAGACCACTCAGATCTCTAAGGTGTCTGTTTTAGATCTTTTCATCTGGCAAGCATCACAATCTAATTAACATCTGCTAAAGATCTTTAAAAGATCAGATTTACAAACATTATAATCATAAACATCTCAAAAGCATCTGCTGAAAGTCTTATTGACATCTGAGACATATTGAAACAGGTCTTATAGATGGGTTGCTGATGAGCAAACCATGTAAAAAATATGTCTTCTAGATGTAAAAACACACACATCAAATAGACATCTGGGTGATGTATGTGTGCTGTCAGAGTTGATGTTGTTTTGCTGGAAGTCTTTGTATTGTGCTTACTGAATAGTTGCTGGACTTTTTCCCCTATCAAATGTTGATTTTCATCTGTTAAAATGTAGCTTGAATACAGAGTTGATCATGGTGACTACAGTGTTTGGCTATGAATACGATTAGCTTGGTATGTCCTTTAGTGGCTGTCGAGGTTGAGTCTGTGTGGTGTAGTGGATTGTGTGTTGAACTATGGATTGGAATAGGTTTAAATCTGACCTGGAGCAACTTGAGATGTGGTCAGGGGTTAAATTGAGGTGGAACAGTCCAGTATAGCTGTGGAGCGGAGGGGGGCGGGGCCGGGGCGGAATATTGTGCGGCCGGTCCCCAATCAGCCTGATGAGGCACGCGAGGGATAAAGGCGGCCGGTGACGATGGTTCGAGAGAGAGAGAGAATTACGGGCATGTCCGTCATGTGTGTGTGTTTATGTTTGTGTGTTTTGGTTTTGAGTTTCATTAAATATTATTTATATTGACAAGCTGGTTCTCACCTCCTCCTTGCCCATCCTTTAACTGTGTTACATTGGTGCCGAAACCCGGGAAGGAGGAGGGATGCCCGTCGCAGAGTCCTCGACACTGCCGTCCACCCTGGGGAGCGCCGCTGACATCTGCCGGGTGACGGAGTAGCCCGACCGCCCGGATGCGGGGAACGGCCGTTGTCCGCGGGGCAAGTGGGGACTGGATATCCCGACCGCCTGGAGCAAGGGAACCGCTGCCGGGGGCGGAGGAGGGAAGAAACGCCCCAACTGCCCGGAGCGGTAGGGCCGCTGCCGGCGGCGGAGGAGTGTCCCCATTTGCTGCCAGAAAAGCGGAGGGGCGTTCTGCCCATTGGGGGTCGAAGGTTTGACTCCGGTTCATCCGGGGTTGGAGCGGCTGTCATCCGCCTGAGTGTGGAGGAGTGTTGGAAGACCACGCGACGGTACATCAGAGAACCGGTGAGTGAGCTTTTTCTCTCTCTCCTCTCTCTCTCTCTGTCGCACCGTGTTGGCCTTTTCCCTCGCCTGTTTTTTTTTTTTTTTTGTCTTCCTCTCCTGTCTCCTCCCAGGGTGAGGAAGGCGGGGATGACCACGCGGGACGCAAGATACACCCCGCCCCAGGGACGGGGGGTGTACGTCATGCCGGTGGCACCCCAGCCTGAGATAACGCCGGGAGGAGTGTGGAGCGGAGGGGGGCGGGGCCGGGTCGGAATATCGTGCGCCCGGTCCCCAATCGGCCTAATGAGGCGCACGAGGGATAAAGGCGGCCGGTGACGATGGTTCGAGAGAGAGAGAGAATTACGGGCATGTCCGTCATGTGTGTGCAGTTTATTCTTATAATGTGAAACAATATCCCTAACTATGAAAGTGAAAAAAAAAACAAAAAAAGAAACCAAAGACCAAACTAATAATGACAAAACTAGACACGACATGAAATAACTAAGACTAAGGCTAAGGCTGGACAGGACTGGAACAACACTACAAGGTACATGTATACAAACTGGACTAAACTATGGTTTGACGACTAGGTTACATGTAAACAGGCAAGACTTAATTATAGCAGGCTCCTACTCCCGAGCCTCCTAGGGCTCCGCCTTCAGAGCCTTCCAGGTCTCTGCCTCTAGAGCCTCCTATGGCGCCACCTCCCTCGGCTCCGCCTCCCGAGCCTTCCACGGCTCCGCCTCTAGAGCCTCCTACGGTGCCACCTCCCTCTTCTCTGCCTCCCGAGCCTCTCCCGGCGCCTGCTCCTGAGCCTCCCTTGGCTCCGCCCCTGAAGCCTTCCACGGCTCTGCCTTCCACGGCTCCGCCCCTGAAGCCTTCCATGGCTCCGCCCCTGAAGTCTTCCACGGCTCCGCCCCTGGAGTCCTCCTTGGCTCCGCCTTATACGGCTCCGCCCCTGGAGTCCTCATTGGCTCCGCCTTATACGGCTCCGCCCCTGGAGTCCTCCTTGGCTCCGCCTTACACGGCTCCGCCCCCAGAAACCCTTCCTCACACATATCTGCCAGCTCCCCCAGTAACCATTCCTTTTCCCTGGCCTCCTGTCCTGTGGCCTCTTCCCTGGCCTCCTGACCCTGTTCCTGTCCTGTGGCTTCTTCCCTGGCCTCCTGACCCTGTCTCTGTCCTGTGGCCTCCTGACCCCGTCCCTGTCCTGTTGCCTCCTCCCTGGCCTCCTGACCCGGTTCCTGTCCTGTGGCCACCTCCCTGGCCTCCTGACCCGGTTCCTGTCCTGTGGCCACCTCCCGGGCCTCCTGAATCAGTCCCTGTCCTGTGGTCACCTCCCAGACCTCCAAAACTAGCCCCTGCCCTGTGGCCACCTCCCAAGCCACCTAGCCCAGTCACTGTCCTGCGGCCACCTCCCAGGCCACCTGACCCTATGCCCATTCTATGGCCGCCTCCTGAACTAGTCCCTGTCCTGTGGTCGCCTTCCAGGCCCCCTGACCCAGTCCCTGTCCTACAGCTGCCTTCCAGGCCCCCTGACCCTGTCTCTGCCCTATTGCTGCCTCCCAGACCTCCCAGACCTCCCGACCCGGTACCCACCTTGAGGTCATTTGCTTGGTCTCTTGGCCACCCGCCTATCTGCCATGTTCCACCTGACCTTGCCTTGAACTGCCTGTTTCCCCCTGACCTTGCCTTGAACTGCCTGTTTTCCCTTGGTACCCTCTTGGAATCCGCTCCTTAAAGGGGTATCTCCTGTAATATTCTCATTTGACTTTTGTTTTTGTACTTTTATTTTGAAATTTCCTGTTTAGTTCCTGTTTCTTAGTCTTGTAAATTCCTGTTTTCCCTTGCTCATGTGTCTGGTTTTCATTGGTTTATTGTTTGATTGCTTTGATTCAGTTCTAGTTTGTCATTGGTTTTAGTTAATTGTCTTGTTATCTTGTTTGTAAGTTCTGTTTGTTTATTGGCCTTTGTTTCCCGTGTCTTGTGTATTTAAACCCTCTTGTTTGCCTTTGTAAATTGTAAGGTATTGCTCTTGTAACCTTGTTGTTCTGCCACAGTCTAGTCTAGTCAAGCCTTTGTGTTACCTTGTTGTTTAGCCAAAGTTTAGTCTTGCCTGTGTACATGTAACCTAGTCGTCAAACTATAGTTTAGTCCAGTTTGTATACATGTACCTTGTAGTGTTGTTCCAGTCCTGTCCAGCCTTAGCCTTAGTCTTAGTTATTTCATGTCGTGTCTAGTTTTGTCATTATTAGTTTGGTCTTTGGTTTCTTTTTTTGTTTTCTTTCACTTTCATAGTTAGGGATACTGTTTCACGTTATAAGAATAAACTGCACTTGGGTTCATCTTTACTTTATCATCCTTGTTTCTGCCTGTTTTTGTCAACACCGTAACACAAATAAATATATTATTTTCTAATTGCTTTGAAATTTTACACTGTGTTCACTTTTTAGATCCATTTGTGATAGATATATTTGCCGGTTCTCTAAAGACCTGAATGTGTGATAGATTCCACGACACTTTACAATGTGTTCATCGCGTTTTGTTCAGTTTTTGTAATTCTTTAATGTTGGGAAAATAAGGACAGGAACGTTGTTTCTGTACTGAAAAATAATGTTCATAATGTATTATTGTTATATTTTATTATTATTGTTTTGTCTATTAAACAGAGAGAAAACAACTTTGGGACAACAGGAGTCAGTCCAGGTCAAGAATTACAACAGGAAAAGTCTAGAAGAGAAAAAAGAGAGCATCTGTTTCAGAGACTTCATCTTGAGGGCAAAC